>NC_083469.1:14398690-14698690 GCF_030014155.1 Tachysurus vachellii
TTTTCCTAAGAAATCTTTGTGTTCTTGTATTTGTATGTTGTAGATAAACTCTGGCTGATAAGTGTGGTTTCCTTTTTATGTGTGTTTTTTTTTTTGGATGCGTTGTGTTCTGCACATCTGCTTTTTTTTTTTGCATATGTCTCAAGTCAAACAATAAAATTGCTAGATAGATCAGTATTCTGTTTATAACTTTGTGTACAAAAGTACAGAAACAGGTGCATTTCCAAATAATGATAAATCTCAATGAACAGTAAACAACTTCACAAAGTATATTTACATTTACGGCATTTAGCAGACACCCTTATCCAGAGTGACTTACAACTGAGAGTTAAGGGCCTTGCTCAGGGGCCCAGTAGTGGCAGCTTGGTGGACCTGGGGTTCGAACCCATGACCTTCCGATCAGTAGCCCAACACCTACCAGCTACCACATCCCATATATATATTAAGAAATATGTATATCACACAGCCTGTTTTGCAAGTGTTTTCCAAACCAGTTCAAAGCACTTCTTTGTTGACTCCGTCCCAGTCGAATCATATGGAAAGCGGACAAAGTCAATAATCAAGCAATCGATCAGCAGTACTCAGGTATGCATCAATTCTGGACATGGATTATCGACCACAACAGTATAATTACATGCTAATAGACCGATTTTTTTAAATCCTGGATGTTAGCATGAGCACAATCAGCAATTCACAACAGAAATTATGTTTGCAAAACAAGAGAGAACAGGTTTTCTATTTTCTTAATCTTGCAGCAGGTCTCCTCTCACAAGGAATGATTTCCACAAAATAAAGCAGGCAATAGAAAAGAGCCGTTTCGACAGTGAAAGGAAAGCTACAGTATGTGGAAAATCATTGTTAATATAAATAGTCAATATTTACAGTAATTTTAATATTAAAGGCAATTATATTAAAACAGTGTGCTTTCAGAGGCACAAACTGCAAGGCCTTTAATATCAACTTCAACTATTCTGCGGAATAAGTAAAGGGAATGTACAAATGCACTGGCTTACCATTTTGGGGCAAAAATCTGTATATTGTACTGCTTTAGCTAATGCAATGTCATGCTTTTCTATTTCTATCTCTACATCCCTTAAGCATATAGTACCCGGCTATTAAAGCCTGATTCTGGCTCTGATACTATATTACTACTACTACTACTACATTGGACAAATGGGTTAGTGTGTTTTTTTCTTTCTTTTTTCCCTATAATTAGCAGTTTCTTCCTGTTTGAGGTATAACTGTTCTTAGTGACTAACTAATAGATCTGGTTACATGTTAATTTATGAGGTTTGTGAACAATTTCAGGTAATAGGATTTTTTTGATACACTTAATACAGAATATTCTGCATGGTTTGTTTACTACATTGTCCAATGATAAAGGCCCTTGCTATTGTGATTTGTGTTAGTTTTATACATAAACTGTTTAAATGTCCATTGCTGAACATGTGACTGTCAGTTGATTCAGTTCTGTTACCTCTAATCTACAGATTAATCTGTAAAAGCACAATCACATGTCCCATTTGTAAATTAGCATAATGACTGGAAGTATCTCCAAGCGATTTGGTCCAAAAAAAATGGTGATTTTTGACTCCACTGTGCCACCATGATAGTTTTGACCAAGTGGAAAACCCAATTTCCTGTGCGCTTCAGTGGCTCAGCGTGCACTGGGGACCGCATCACTCACACCATTTGCTTGCTGGGAATAATTGTGCCAGGACAAGACACAATGTTTATTCATGCAGTCATGCGGTTATGGCCTTTCACCTGCCTGAATCTGTTGAATATGAAAATGTGCTCACCCTCTGTGACTCCCTGCTGCCACACACACACACACACATACAGTACACACACATATACACTTGCACTTCTTTGGTAGATTATAATCTTGTCTGTGGCTTTGGGTCTGCATCAGTGACATGGAAAATATTCTTTTTCAGGTCAGATTGTGACAGTCCATTGCGAGAAGAAAGAGTAGAATGACTGCATCTGATAAATGTTTTTTTTTTTTTCAAACAGGCAAAAAAAAAAAACACATACACGCAATCACATACAGTGCCACAGTGCCATATTATCTGCGTTTTTGCTTCTTTCCTTCAATAAGAAAGAGATAAGAAGTAATTACTGATAAAACAAGCAATGAAATGTAAAAGTAAAATTTAATAGATGTTGCGAGAAACAGATAAATTATAATTCCCTGCATTGGTGTAGATCCCAGTGGCTTGAGCGGAAAATCACTGAATGCAGCTGCTGTTGTAGGGGTCAGGAGGAACAGCTGGCACCAGGGATGAAGAGCAGAGGCTGCAGGTGGCATGGGGCAACAGGAGGGACAGACTGTGACTCCAGGTGGCACATGGTGCCACTTTCTGGTTCGAGGTCAATGGCCTTGTGTCAAAGTAAAAGCTGCTGGCTGCCCAACGACACACTCAATACTTAAAAAGGCCAGACGGTCAAGTCTAAGTGGCCTAAAGCACTTAACACTGCTTTTCATTTGATGTATTATGAAGCATGATGTTTCCTCCATGTTTCATTTAGGATTTGCTGCTGGAAATAATGCTCATCCTTATAGGCTTGGTGAACTTGTAAGTTAATTTAATAATCTGTAAAGCAGCAGAAACCAATACATTTATTATAAAATGTTATATCTTTGCCCCAGCCGAATGAAACCCCAAATGTGGAAATGGACTGTATGTCTATTTCATTCAGACATAGTAAAGTTAGGTAGGAGAGTTAAAAAGCAGTTAAAAATAAGATATAGAACATTTTCACCATTGACTATTCACCGTTTGACCATTGCTATTCCTGCTTGCAAGTAGTTACATTGAACAAGTGTTCAATAAATTTGAAAAAAATATTTAATCACATTCATAGTATGACTGCAATATTTAAGATCCAGAGTACAAGCACGATCCTCTCATGCTTCATCAACCCACTTTAGGGAGTAGTAAAAGTAATGTAGATCACATTTTCTCTTATTGTTTAAGAGCTAGCCCATGCATGTGATAAAATGGAGAGAAAAGGCTGACACAGAATAAAAGGTGGGGAGTAGGACAGAGAAGCAAGAGCAAGCAGAATACCAAGTAGCTCAATTCGTAGCGTACAGAGAAAACTAAAGGATGGCCAAGAAAGGGCTAAACATGGGATGGAATATGATTGGATTATGAGAGAGTGCAAAAGTTCAAAAGAGAGAGAGAGAGAGTGAGGGATTGACTGGGGGAAAGAAAAGACAGAATAAGGAGACAGCAGAAGGGAGGTGGGATCTAGCAACAGACCAGAGAGCATTAATTACTCATGATAAACCACAGTGCTGGAACTGTCACTGCCACCACTGCTCAGGACATTCAAGGTCAGACTGACACCTCTATATAAGTCACATTGGTTGTATTTTACGCCTTAACACGTTAAAACTCTACCTTGACAGAATATAAGTAAGCTTAAAATTAATATGATATATGGGACAAATCTATAATGAGTCACTCATGAGTGATTTGGCAGTCATGAGAAGAAGCTTTCTGGTGTCAGAGACGAGGCAAATCACTTCAGTACACATTCTAGTAAGGAAATGAATGAATGTCTGACACTGGTTCAATAATACTGCAATTCCAGAAGACTTGTTTTTCTCAATGAAAGGTTAAGAGGATTAGAGGTTGTTTGTTGATATATGAGACTGGCAGAGGATGATAAAGTTGAAAAGCAGTATTCAGGTGTAGTAGCTAAAGTCTGGCTTACTACAGTACACTGGCAGCGATGCAAATATGTCTACAGGGAACAGGACAGAATGCCACATTGGGCAACATTTTGGGAAGTAGATTTTGTTCATGGAATTTGTTCATACCAACTGTTCCTTCACATTTTCATGTATCTTTCCGATAATTCCTAGAGATATAAACTTTCTTATGAAGAGTAGTGTTGCATTATGTTATGTAGTGTTTCAGAGGGTCAGATATATTTAAACACATATCTAATCACACTGTTGATCTTTTTCCATGAATATGTCAGTCAGGCTTCATGATTCTAAATTTATATTAGACATTTTTTTTAGTTAAATGAGTTGGCTTAGTGGTTAGCACATTCGCCTCACACCTCCAGGGTTGGGGGTTTGATTCCCGCCTCCGCCTTGTGTGTGTGGATTTTGCATGTTCTCCCCGTGCCTCGGGGGTTTCCTCCGGGTACTCCGGTTTCCTCCCCCGGTCCAAAGACATGCATGGAAGGTTGATTGGCATCTCTGAAAAATTGTCTGTAGTGTGTGATTGCGTGAGTGAATGAGAGTGTGTGTGTGCCCTGCGATGGGTTGGCACTCCGTCCAGGGTGTATTCTGCCTTGATGCCCGATGACGCCTGAGATAGACACAGGCTCCCCGTGACCCGAGGTAGTTCGGATAAGCGGTAGAAAATGAATGAATGAATGAATGAATGAATGAATGAATAAAAAAACAATTGTGCCCTTAATATCTTTTTTCATTTGTATCATTAATTGTCAGATAATGCTTTATAATCTCTGATATGACAGTTTTCACTGACAAAATAAGTGTCCTGAACATGATCAATTATGTCTCTTCTATGCAATGTGTATCTATCAAGACTAAAAAAAAAATCAGCATGTCTGTGTGTCATTTCTTGACAGTCTTTGGCCACGCTCCAGTGCTAATCGCCATGCAGTTCGAACACGTCCTTTGAACTAGAGCTGCCTTACTGACTGCTGAGATGGAAGCTGAGACTGGCTCCTGGTGTGTCCTTAGCAAGGAGACAAATTACCCATAATCAGGGATAGGGGAATTCCCCTTAGCACATAACTGCCTCCTTTCCCCTCCGGCAGTAAGAAAAAATGACTGATGCATACCCCACCTGTCATATGGTCCACCACATGTGGTGTTGAAGTGTTTTTAAATTTCCAACCATGTTTTTTTTTTTTTTTTTTTGCATATGCTGTTGTAATGTGTTTTCTTCTGTTTTTTGTGTCTGTTGGGCTGCGTAAACTTGCATGGCTAAAATTTATGGGATTTGCCAATTTGTCTGTCACAAAAGCCTTCAGACACACTCCAATCTCCTCACCGTTCTCTGTCCATATAATACACCAGACACTTAAAGTACTCCAGATCGACTTTGGTAAGAAATGGAGGAGTCTTACAGTGCTCGGATTACTGGCCCATTCTTTGTTGTAGGATTACTGCAGAGTGAATGAAGCCTGCTATTTAACAAAGCGGCTCAGAAAGCTGTAAAGCTGTGCCTTAGACACAATGGCTGTCTCCTTGGAGGAATTACAGGGTCACGCTAAATGCACTGAATCCTCATTGCTTTGCTGAAATAACTTTCAACTAAATCAATTTATCTCAATCATGCTTCTGAATGCAAACATGTTATTCTATCAAGATTGATAGGTGTGGTTTGGGATTTTATCGATTAATTAAGCAATTGATCATTGCCTACCGTCCAATCCATCCTTCAGTGGCGGGTGATGTAGCTGTCTGAACTATCCACATATTCATCTATCATCCAGCTAATGAATCAATCAATGAAGTATATGAACACATTCACATACACATGCATCACTTTACTCCTCATTCACTATAAACATTACACACATCAGAGTGTGGGTTTAGGGCCAGGGCTTCTTGATATAAATCCCTTGTAGATTTTGCATGAAATCAGAAAGCAGACATCATCTGTTCAATCAAGCTTCCTCCTTTCTGTGATGCCTATGTCCAAATTGTTCTCATAATTAAAATGGCACTGGAAGAAGGGTGGTCTTTTCCAGACAAGTATAACAGAATCCATGAGGATGTTTGTGCACAATTACAGTGCCAGTAGCCAGCTGAGTCTACTGTATGTGTGGGAACTACTAGAGAACATGTTTTTAAATGCACTGCTGAAAGTAATGACAGTCCAAACAGTTATAAGACAGACATTCCAGCATACTCCACTTGTTCTCTAACTGCAAATAAAGAAACATGCCACTTAATGATCACCAAATAGGTTGATTATTGGGGGCACAGTGGCTTAGTGGTTATCATATTTGCCTTGCACCAAGGTTGTGGGTTTGATTCCTGCCACTATCCTGTGTGTGTGGAGTTTATATGTTCTCCCCATGCTTTTGGGTTTCCTCCGGATACTCTTGTTTCCCAGCTTCAAAGACATGCCTGGTTGTTTGACTGCCATTTCTAATTTTTTTGTTATTCTGTACTGCGATATGATGGCACCCGGTATAGGATGTCCCCCTGCCTCATCAAACCAATATCAGTCCTGACATGCTATGAGAAGTCAGTGCATTCTGATCCTCTTGCTGTACTGTTATATCCTCTGAAATCCCATTTTGTGTCTGTGTTGGTTTGTTTTTCTTGGTCTGCATAATGACAACAACCTTGAATAAAGGTGCATACTGTTTCCTTGCTGATTTATCCATTCTGACTTCAAGACAAAACCCTTTATTTCCCAAAGCCAGGTGTTACTCTTTTCTGAGCAACTGTGTATTCAATAAAGTTATTTGTAATATTTAAATAAAGTATGCCCTACTTTTTTTTACCCAGAACTGTCAGTTAAATACGATCCATAGTTCCTTTTCTCATTTTTTAACCTGATTCATTGAAATTGTTTTGATATCTAAAATTGTATCTAAGGCTGCTTTTTATAGAGGGTTTGTGTCATCTAGTTTCCCCCCATGTATACATTATTCCTTCCAAGCTGTGCATGTGGCCAGCATACTAAATCGTATCCCACCCTGTAACCACCAGTCTCACTTGAGATTTCTGCTGTCATACTTTCATTTGCTCTTTCTATAAATTGCTTTAGGGTTGTGTCGTCACTAACATTTTCAATTTCTGTTCCTTGTTGTCATGGGATGATCAATGGGACTCAACATATGTCATATATAGATACTGCTAGGGAAAATAAGCGAAAAGAATGTCACAATTCAAGGAAAAGTGAGATTACTTCTCTTTAAATTGATGATTGGAGCACTATGTGCATTAAAATCTTCCAGTCAATTTCTAAATATAAGGAATACGACAGACTGCTGCCTCACAGGATAATGTGTATTCATTTTTGAAGCTCTGCTCGTGATTGATCTTAGCAAACCCTTCATGTATTACATTAAAATAATGTGTCAATTCTGCTCTGACAATCTAACATCTATAATCAGCCATCAATAGAAGATATATCTTGTCATATAGAGTGAAAGGTTGTCATATACAATGTACTGTATATAGACTCGTGTGTCAAGCAAGTCCAGCTAAGATGACTGTCTCCCCCTTGTGGTCATCTGTCTCTAATTTTTTTCCCCCCTTCAGATTGTGTGAAACTAAAATTTGTGTAAAAATAAAAGCTTGGAAAAATTCTTTCCATGCAAATAAATGTAATTAAATAGGTGCTCAGATGTTACCGTGAGCATATAAACCTTTATATATATAAAAAAAAACCTTTGTACTATGTAACAAGCATTTTAATTTTTGCAACTCTTTGATTTTTCTGTGCCTCTCCTCTCCTCCCCTCTCTCCCTGTAACCCTGTCCACAACCAGTGCTCTGTGCCTAATGAATAACATTCATCAAAGTCATAACTGCTTTGATCGCATACGATACACACTGCTGTGCTCGTGTTTCTTCTCTCCTCATAAACAATGATTTAGAGTCAGACAAACTCAATTTTGTTTTTCAGCACCATTTAACAGCCCTCACTTGGCTTTTGGTTTACCGTGTTATATAAGTAATGCAAAAACTGAGTGACTGTGTGTGCTAAAGGAAACATATCCATCACAGGTTCTGCAACAACTTCCACACACCACTTAATGTGCCACACCGTCATGCTAGTCGTGTACAGAAATCTGTCCTCACAGCTCAGGTTTTTCCCCCATGCTCCTTATTCCCTATTGCTCTAATGAGTCGTGTACAGCAGCTAATGTGGCATTGATGAGTCTGACTTAGGGAGTAGAAAATAACTCATCCACAGAGAGATAGGGAAGAAAAAAGAGAGATAAAAGCAAATGTGCATAGATTACTCTGGGGTCTAATTGATCTGACCTGCACAATTATGAATGGGCACTTAAGTAACTACTGAACCATCCATTTGAATTTTTATAGTTATTTCCCAAGGCATACTTAGACAAAGGACTGCTTTAAGAGTGTTTTAGAACTGTCCTAAAAGCCATAAGACTTAAAACGCTGATTATTAGTATTGATACCACTTACTGTATGGATATAAAGAGAGGAATAAAGGTGTGATAGTTTTATATACCATAGATTTTGCTGCTTCAGGTTAGCTTCAGGTTAGTTCAGCTTCACATTTTCAATGAGGAGGATATTAAAATATCTATATAATATAAATATAATGCAATACGGCAAATATTAAATTATTTGGTAAGGAAAGCATCCTACCAGCATTCTGTGTTATGGTCATCTCTACTGGGTTAGCATAACCTTAACAGCATAACCGTTTCAAAAACATTTCCTTATCGCAGTACACCAGTACACTGTCACACATGAAGGTGCATGATTATATCAATTTTCTTTCCAAGAGTTAAAGGAAAACCAGGTAATGTTCTTACCCCACACACCCCCCACCCCCCTGTCACTCTGCTTGCCAGTGCATTGTGAAAACTGCACATTAGTGGAAAGTAGCTCATGCCAATTTCGACTCTTGCTTGTTTTCCAACCCAAGCCGTCTCGTATTTCTTTTGTGCACAGTTTTTTTTGCCATCAGTGGAGCAGTGTGGGATCGATACAAACATATCTCACTGGCTTAGCGCACAGCACGGAGAAGACAATTCAGCAAACATACATTTTTAATAAAGTGGAATTTCGTCTCCAATCTCTGACCTTCAGCCCTGAAAACTCTTCTCAATAATTCATTATATTAAGCCTTCCATCCTATATTGCTGGGGAGTCAAGCCCCTGGTCCTAGAACCCACAACCCTTTAGAGATATGTGATTTTCCATTTATTACACTACAATTTAATTCTTGAATATCTTGGTGATTAATTCATTCAGGTATGTTAGGTTAGGTTAGGTAAGCAAGGTATACTATCCATAGCCAATATGTAGAGTACACATAGACTTTCTTATCCAACATCCCATTCATCCCCACCACACACTCATACACACACTCAAATGTTCATGCTATTCTTATGAGGACCTTGATACAGCTAATTAATGCTATAGTGCTAATTAATGCTTTGCATACACTTAATTCCAACCTAACCTTTTTGTTTTTTTCAGTTTGTTTAATAAAAGCTACAGCTTTTGGTGTGTGTGTGTGTGTGTGTGTGTGTGTGTGTGTGTGTGTGTGTGTGTGTGTGTGTGTGTGTGTGTGTAAAGGGGGGTGTGGGCAGCCATCCTTGTAGAAACCAGTCAAAAGTCACAACAAGTTCAGAAATGTCAGAAATTCATATTCTGGTGGAGACATTTGGTTCCACCAACATATGAAGTATTCCACAGTAGATTAAATGCTATGTGATATGTCTGCTGTATTTCAGTAATATCTTTGAGAGATTTGGATTTAGGGTATTTTTGTTGTTTATTTGATCCATCTGCCAGGATTTAATAGATGCTACAGTTCCATCAATAAAGGAACACAGTTCTGCTGAATGGAAAAGCATTGTTTAAGTGACTCTTGTTCCCCATTTTCTTTTCTTTGACATGGCGTAGCATTTCTTTTAAACATTCTCGACTCGTGTGGCAGTGACTAGTCCAAATGCAAGGCCGTATACAACGGCTGTATCTGGATGTTGGACTCATATTGAATTTCACAGCTGAATGAGTTCTAACCCAAGGCAAGGAAAAGAACTCTCCTTCACCATGCTGTGTGTGTGTGTGTGTGTGTGTGTGTGTGTGTGTGAGAGAGAGAGATGTGTGGGTGGGTTAGTGTGTGTGTGTGTGAGAGAGAGAGAAGGGTGTGTGTGTGTGTGTGTGTGTGTGAGAATGTGTGTGTGTGTGTGAGAGAGAGAGAAGGGTGTGTGTGTGTGTGTGAGAATGTGTGTGTGTGAGAATGTGTGTGTGTGTGTGTGTGTGTGTGTGTCAGTCCATTCAGTCCATGTTGAACTCTACCTGCATATTCTAGTATTCTTTCTGATATTTTCTACTTTTCCTAAGCTTTTTTCCCTAAGCAAAGAAACTATGCTCTTGTTCCAAAATATAATCTATAATGAGTCCCCCATTGTCTATTTTCCAACCATTTTCATCAATATTCATGTATAAACATGAAATGTTTAACATGCAGTATTCATCTGTATAATAAAAATTTTGTAGCCCTTCAAATGATGAAATGTATTAATGCATTTAATCAACATTACATTTCTGCAACAGTGTACAAGAGACTGATCCTTTCAACGTGTGTATATCTGTATTTAAAGTAGCAATTCTCTGTACATTTATTTTACAAAAATCACAACTCTTCCATATTTTTGACCTGTAGCATACCTGAGTCTTTTATTTGAGTCCATCCTCCATTTTTCCCTGAGGTAAAACTGGCCATTACACAGCTCACTGGTGCTTTGCCATCACCGTAGGCTGCCTGCTGTCTTTTATTGCAGTTAGCATAAAGAGGCCATTATTGCACCTGTGGGTGCCTATGAATGCTACATTAAATTGGATACAGCATTCAAAAAGGAAGTTGGACCATAGGATTTAATTTAAAAAAAGAAAGAAAGAAAGAAAGAAAGAAAGCTCTTCTCTGTCTATGGCTCTTCTCTGCTTTAGCATCAGTTGCTGAAAAGATATTGAGTCCTGAGCCAAAACATGAGGAATTTAAAATATAGTATAATGCGGCACACTTGTTGCTTTTTTCTGTCATATTTCATGACTACTGCAACACTCTAAAGAAGCCAACAACATTTCATTATATAAATATCTCACTCACTCACTCACTCACTCACTCACTTTCTACCGCTTATCCGAACTACCTCGGGTCACGGGGAGCCTGTGCCTATCTCAGGCGTCATCGGGCATCAAGGCAGGATCACACCCTGGACGGAGTTATATAAATATTTTACTACTTAATCCGACCAGCAGTAACCACACATTTGTATGTAGTTTTTCCAGAATATTCCACTGGTCATTGTATAGACTACTTCAGAGTAAAAAGCCTTCCTACTTTGTTTGTGACAGCCACTGTATTTTAATAATTTACACTGTTGACATTTTACATATTTAATTCACTGAGGCAAAGGCCACAAGTGCATTCAAGGAGCATGTGAGTGCAAGAATCTGAGTTTATTATGTGATATGATTATGGTTGCAATAAAAATGCAATAAAATAAGCAAATAAAGATTTTAAATGCAAAATGAGAAGCAGATAGTTGTACACTGCAGACATTTAAACCTTTTGTTCGCTGTTAATAAACATCTGTTGTATATTGAAACTGTTGTTCCATACAGACCTATAGTGTACAGTAAAGTTAAGTACAACAGAAAGTGAACAGTAGAGTGTAAGTCTACACAACCCGGTTAAAACTGTCATGTTTCTGTGATTCAAATTTTCAAGTGGAAAACAAAGAGAAACAGTTTTATGGGGGAAACGTATCACTGCCAGGTTATCGTATGAGTCCTCCAACTAACACATGTTGATTTGGGAATTGTTGATTTGGCAGTCTGTCAAATTAATAGGAGATCTCGTATACACATCCTGTTTTACATCGTTCCACATATTTTCAATATGATTTATTTATATTTATTTAATAAAATATTTATTTTGATATTTACTGAGTTCTGATTGAGCCATTGTAAACTCTCATCTTCTTCTTCTGAAGCTGTTCTTTGGTTTACTTGGATTTGTGTTTTGAGACACTGTCATGCTGGAATGTAACTTTTTTCTTCATCTTCACATGTCAGACTCAGTGGAGAGTATTCTGACATGCCAAGCCTTGGTGGTACGTTTGGTTTTCAATTTTTGTTTTGTTTCCTGGTTTACAATTTTTCCATGTATTTGCCTCTGTTTACTAACACCATCATGCTACCCCAGAGATATGGTGCTCTTTGGGTGATAAGCTTTTCTAGTCTTGTTTTCATGCCAAAGGTATCTCTTAGAATTACACCCAAAAACATCTGCATTGGTCTCTTCAGACCACAAGAGCCCTCTTGTCGCTCTACCACATTACCTAGACATGAGAAGAATATGAAATCTTACTCTCTATTGCAATATATTGATTTGATCTTTGTAAATTTTGTGCCAATGTGATGCGCCACCTGTTGATGACAGGTGTATCACAAATACTTCGAACATGCATTTGTATGTGATAATGTGTTAATTCTGAGCACAAGCACAGCCACATTATAGAATATTGTGCAAACTTGTGTAACCAGTTTATTGTTTTATATTTAGTTTTTAATTTTTACATTTTATTTTTCCATAAAACATTTTGGTTAGTTTTTGCTTTAATTTCCCTGGCTGCTGGTTCAGATTGAAGGGGGAATCTATCTTGGTTTCATTTCTTACACCTCAAAAATCTGCAATTTTAATACGGGTGTCGACTTTTATATCTGCTGTATGTATGTGCTATAGTCAGCAGTGTGTATTTGGTGTGCACAGGCCTGGTGTCCTTACTGCATCCCCTAATTCCACAGAGAGTGAAAAACATTTGAATGAGATGATTGCTAGTGTAGGATCATTTCTAGATCACTATAGAATAGTGTTCAGCATGTACTATGTGACATGTAAAAACATGACTGAAACATCTGGACCATGGCTACCTGAGATCTCATTCTCAAAAGTGCATTAGATAAATAAAGAGTTTCATACTTTCTAGAATAATCCATGCTAAATATGGGCTATTTGCAAATCCTTAGAACGTTTTGCATTGTTTAGGTATTAGAAAGAATTCCATATGCCTCTGAGTCACTTTTGTAATGAACTATTTAAAAATTAGGCTTATTATTCATTATAAATTCTCAATTAAAAACACTTGGCTCTGATGATTGTAGGCTGTAATTTCCACTGCTGTTATAAAATCTCAGGCTTTACTCCACTTAATCCCACTTAAATGTATGCAGTCTGTAAGTTTATTTCTATACATTAACATGCATTAAATATCAGAATCAGATTCTACTCTATGAGAATCTGAATAATTCTCTAAGTAAAACACAGCAGATATTTTACATGCAGTCGTTTCACATCTGAATTCTGTACCTACTTGTATTCTGATTATATCTTTCAAATAAATTAACAAAAGGAAACCTATTTTTGAATTCCGTGGTTGATTTTAACAATTTTTTGTCTGTGTACACTTCATAAAACACTAGTTTTGGTTCTAGCTCATGTATTGTATAATGATCAAATACCCAGAGGAGGTCTGGTTCTTCTCATGGTTTTCTTCTCCTGACATCTCAGGGAGCTTTTCCTTGCTCCTGACAGCTCTGGCAATGCTCCTCCAGGAATGGCATTGTAGATTGGGTAAGAATAAATCAATCGTAGTATACAGAAGGAGTTTGATAATACACAGCCCTGTGATGCAAGCCATGCTTACTAACAACCACCATCTCCCCTTTGGTTTCAACTGTTTGAGATGTCAAATGGAAGAGGCAGGGCAGTGCTGAATAATTGAACAAAAATGCCTTCATGAACAAACAT
Source organism: Tachysurus vachellii (assembly GCF_030014155.1). NCBI lineage: Eukaryota > Metazoa > Chordata > Actinopteri > Siluriformes > Bagridae > Tachysurus > Tachysurus vachellii. The sequence goes on from NC_083469.1 coordinate 14,412,240, forward strand.
GCAGAGGAGGCTGAAAAATGGAGGATGATGTCATCCCTACAGAATCATCTGGCTTTTTGACATGATGATGTATGTTGATGTTTCATGGTCCATAGTCCTGTTTCAGTTGCCCTCAGCAGGGTTACCATGGCCACAGTTTTCCTTTGTACTATGGGCTATACATTTCATTTCCTGTTGTTGAGGTTGAGGTCACATAAGATCAATTAGATCACTGACATATAGGAATGCAATTGTTGTTGTTGTTGTTGTTGTTGTTGTTGTTCAGTGCAAAAAACATTCACATAGCCTCCATTTGATATGTGGGATGCATTTTAAAAATGTTATTGATTAACACATTCAATGGTTCATGACTAGAAATAAAATACTTGTAACTATAATACATAAATTTGAATGAATAAAACAGTTTATACTCTTTAAATGTACCTAGTTTAATTATAACAGTGTATAAAATGTGATTATTGTAGGACTTTAATACAACTAATGAAGAAAGTTTACACTGCTTCTACTGTTGAAATGTGTTAAATAACATTATGTTTAAGATAATAAGATCTGTTTAGATATTCTCTGGTAACCATGGATAACATTTTAGTTTAATTTAGGATATGGGAAGATCCAGTGTTGAAAACTAGAGTGCTTTTTTCTTATAATAATCATTATTACCTGCTTTGACTTTCTATTCACCTCCAAATTAAATACTTCCCAGCCAAAATGAATTAACTGATATCCTGTACAATGTTATCTTAAATTAAGTATAAATAGTAAAACGTGGTGAGAGCGTAAGTATAGGGAAGCTGATAGTACAAGTGTAGTTTATTCCCTTAGATAAATGACTAGTACTAATAATCTGTGTTTATCAGCGACAGCCAGGAATAGCAGTGCACTGTAGAAAAGGGAGATCTAGCTTACACTGGTGTGGACCAATGAGTCAAAGTATATTATATTTTAATAAGGGACTCATGCAGATTCATGTCTGCCTTTATCATACTGGTTTATATGGAAATAGAGCAGCTGGGACTGTAGTAATATATTGTTAGTCAAAGCATTTGATTTACAGCTGCAATCTGCACATTTACTCACTCATTGTGGATGTCAAAGCCTTCTAACCCATTTATTCTTGAATCTAGAATATGATCTTGGACTGGACTTAAGCTCCATATTAGTGATGGCTCACGTCCTCAACTGGAAAAGGTTATCTCTTCTCTCAGAGTGTTCATCACCAGTCTTAGAACAGATTTAGGTTGACAGGGCAACACTTGAGGACACAAGAATATTTAGGTCAGACATCCATTAGGAATGGTTAGTGTGCCAAAGGGATGCCCCTTACAGTCTGCCAGAACCATGGGTCAATACTTACAGTGCATGAGGAGATCAAGTATGTTTATCTCATGCACAGCATTAAGCATGATGCAATATAAATATATGCTAGGCTACACAATTTCTTTTAAATATGTTCATTATGATTTATTCTAGGGGGGCACGGTGGCTTAGTGGTTAGCACGTTCGCCTCACACCTCCAGGGTCGGGGTTCGATTCCCGCCTCCACCTTGTGTGTGTGGAGTTTGCATGTTCTCCCCGTGCCTCGGGGGTTTCCTCCGGGTACTCTGGTTTCCTCCCCCGGTCCAAAGACATGCATGGTAGGTTGATTGGCATCGCTGGAAAATTGTCCCTAGTGCGTGAGTGAATGAGAGTGTGTGTGTACCCTGCGATGGGTTGGCACTCCGTCCAGGGTGTATCCTGCCTTGATGCCCGATGACGCCTGAGATAGGCACAGGCTCCCCGTGACCCGAGGTAGTTCGGATAAGCGGTAGAAGATGAATGAATGAATGATTTATTCTGAGATATTACTGAGTCAACATTTTTACTTAGCGACTAAACCAGAGAAAAACATAGCAGTACCTAATTTGTAGCCACCTACTGTATTGGTCAGTGCCATTGAGACACTGAGACAACACTCATTTGAAGCATAGTCCTGAAGATGGGGCTCACTAGAAATGTGCAGCAAAATGTAATTCCCCTGTGCTCTTTTGGGGTTACAATGACACTCCATATTATTTTCACTTGAATGGTAATACCTTCGATAGCTGCTTTCTCACACTGTTTTTCTCCCTTTTTTTCTCTCTTCCTCTCTCTTTGACACCAACAGGATTCCTCTTTTTGTGTTCCCCTGAGTGTGTGCAATGCTGCCAAGAAACATACTATAGTGATGCTGAGTTTATATTTAGATGAAATGCTTGTTGAAACTGCTCTGATTAAACGGTCAAAAGGTGTCAAAAACAATCAGCCTTCATTTCACAGGAAAAATAAAACCATCAGACTTCAAATAGAAGTTAAAAAGTTGTTCACACTAAATATTTTTCAAGATTCTTGCAGCTCTGCAGGGATTTTTCTAATAAAATCATGCTGTTTCAGGAGGCAATAATAATAACATTTTATTTGTCTTTTTATTTCCCTATTTAATTTTTATTTCATCCATTATGTTTTGTTATACCTTTTGGAGTCTTTGTGCATCTACTAAATGCAACATCATTGGTGAGATCATCATACTGAGTAATAGTAATGTAGACTGCAGACTAGGGCTAAATGTCTTTTCATAACCTGCCTGCACATTGAGGTAGTACCAAACTGCCTCAGAGGTGATTTGTTATTTAATTAGAAATGGTGTAGCTAACATGATTTTTTAATGAGAGGACCAGTTTCACCAGACTCAGAAAGTCATTTAGAGTCTACGGATCACTCTGGGGAGTTTTAACGCTTGTCTGTGGGGTTTAAGTGATTTGGGATAGAGTCATTTTATGGAATTTTTTGTTTATTAAAGATATTTGCACTGAAATTAAAACTACATAGACGGGGCTGTCCGTAGCCTTTTGGGAACCCTAAGCAGAATGTGATTTGCGTGCCCCTGCCACAACAATTTACCACCATTCTGCATTCTCACTGACACAGAATGAGGCACTGGCATGATGCATGAACTAAACCTGTAAAAATCAAGTTATCTTAGAAATACTGGGCAGGGTACAGAGTAAATAATTTGATAAGTAGACAATTAGTGAACCAGTAAGTAGGAAATTTGATTATAGTGAAGGTGTGGTAATCATAGTAACAACAGATTTTTATTCATGGTACAAGAGAATTGTTGAAAATGAAGTTCCCACAAAATATTAATAAACTTCATAAAATGCCTGCAGCATGTCTTCTGCAAGCTTATTGTACCCAGCAATAACATAATTGTATGAATACCAAACAGCAGCCTAATTATATTCTAGCAATCGTTTGGTCATTGCTGCCTAAGCAGTTTATAATGAATTAAGCAATAAATTGACCACAAATACACATAGCAGTGAGCATAACATGCTGAGCTTCAGTGTTACGCTTAAATTTCATAGCAGAATTGTTTAACAAACAATTTATTGGAATTTCTGTCTTTATGGTATTATCTAAGAGTTCTGTTTAGAACCTTTATCTTATCTGTAATACTCTGTTCTTTTTTCTCTCTGCATTGTGCAGTGTGCTGTAGAGACACCATACATACACATGGACTAAATCCATTGATCAGCCAGAGGAAGACAATCCTTTATTTCATTTTTCTATTACCCTATGCCAAATTAACAAACGCTCTCCGCTAACCCTGAATTTGTGTTCTCTGATCAGTAAACATCCCACTTGTTATGTAAAGGACAACATATTCTATGTATATTGTGATTTTTTTTTAAATATTATAAGATAAGCCTGATTCCCACCTAGGAGAGTAATTAGTTGTTTCATGAATTCATAATGTTTGGATTGCTGTGAAATGTGTGTCTGTGCACGTGTGTCCGTGTCATGTCAAAATTAACATCACACTGAGTATGCTTTGCCTTGTCCCAAGCCCGTAATGTGACATAAATGTCCATCTCTTTGCATGTGGCAATTTTTTTTCCTGTTAACACAAAGTTCCTGACAGTTTGTACATTTGTTGAAATTGTATGCTGATAAAGTGCCTTGTTTAATTTGCAAATGTGTATATTCATTCATTATTCTCATGGCTGTTGCATTAGGATGCATTACTGCTTGTGATTCTTCACCCAAATCTATAGCTGACAAGCCTTGTGTGTTTTTTTTCTTTTTTGCCCCCACAATAAAGTTAATGCCTTTGCTTATTCATTTCACTTAAGCATACAAAGGGCTTGTCGACTGCTCAAAGGTTAATATGCAATGCGTTTGCAGATGAAAAGGTTAATGTATGATCTGTGTAGATTATTTTGGGGAAAGGCACATCACCATCTGTGGCAGTCAACTGCATCAAGGAATCCATGCATCATACCTCATCATTACGCCCCAGCTGTATAATTTATGCTCTCACCAACTTTAATTTTGAATGTTCCTGTTGTGTGTAATAAGTAATGCAGCTGTGAAAATTTTACTCTAAGCCCACACATACTCTGTGTGTGTGTGTGTGTGTGTGTGTGTGTGTGTGTGTGTGTGTGTGTATTTGGGTGAATTACATCACACCTACAGAAAAAAATCATCATCTAAATATCATCTGTTATTCACTTCACAGGTTTCACAGGTCTTATGTCTTATCGTCGCACACAACATACTGAGATCAGACAGGCTTGCCTGCAGCCATGTGACATGAATAAATATGTCTGAGTTCTGTTGAGTTCTTGCTGGCAAACAGGGATTATTTCTGTTCAAGCATGTGATAGAGGTCAGTGACATGCTGCTAGAGTCATAACATCCACAGATCCTGCTGATATGTGGCTCTCAGATGACATCTGCATCATGGGCATAGAAAGGAGAAATGAGCAGCCTTAAAGCTGTTATCATGGACATGTCCTAGATAGGACTGGTGTTTGCTTTTAAATCGATGTGTGCCAGTGCTGCAAAATGAGATCAAGATGGAAGGATGCTTTATTGTGATTTTCAGCTACTGTGGAACATCTTTCAGTTCCTATCTGCTCCCTCCTTCCCTGCCCCACACACTGTTATCATTTATCTCCCTTGTTCATTGGTGTATTAAGGTGTGTGTATATGTGTGTTTAAGGTGATGTCTTCATGTCCTCATTCTGGTGTGAGTTTGCCATATTGCATTAGCAAATAGAGTTTGGGAATCAGTCTGAATTATTGATTTTTGCTTTGAGTGACAGATCTGTTTGTCTTCATCAGTGTATGTGGTAGTGTGTACTTGCATCAAGAATAACATCATTGCTTTTGACCATTTGTCCCCAACACAGACACAGACATATACACAAACGCTCCCAGAACAACATGGAGCACACTCTGCATTTGACATGGCTAGGGTTCACAAAGATTAGATTTGAATTTATGAAGATTGGTTCACCTGGGTCGGTGGGCGTAATCTATGCTGTTGTAGTATTTCACATGTGGCCCCCTCGTCTCCAAGCAGTCCAAGGGCCTCCGTATTTCACCATGACAATGTAATCACAGCTTCACATTAAAAAGTCATTATTGTTTAGAATGGAGGCCTCGTCCAGAAAAACACTGCCTATAAAATCTCTTAGCCTTTGTCTCTCAGAGCACTTGTTTACTCAAGAACACAAGCTCAGGTGATTTAAATGGGCAACTTACACCCCATTGGTTTGTGAAAGGATAATTTTTTTTTTTTTTGTAAGCCTGTACATGCTCTTCTGGTCCTTATGCATGTATGTTTCATATAGATTTTTCCAGGCTACAATAAACAATATGATCTACAGACAAAATCTCCAATAGTCTGTGTTTGATGGAGTATAAATATATTCATTTATTTGCCTTTTGGATCTGATTTGTCTTATTTAGAACTGTGGAGGATTCATAGCTTATCCAGGTAACACTGTGCAGATGGAAGTAGAATACACTGTGGATGGGGCACTAAACCATTAGATGCAATAGCACAATGATTGGCAGCTATTAGGTGTATGAAATTCATATATCTTGTATGACTTTTTTTTTGTAAGAATATATGTTCATAACATTAATTCAAAAGTAAGCGTCCACCCAAATTGCTGGGTGTCTATTCAGGAATGTACTGTATTGAGGCTTATGAGTGGCACAATGGAAAACATTCACTCTATCTGGAGATTATAGATAGGAAGCATGTGTTAGCTTACACCCTCAACAGCTGGTAGCTGACATACACTCCTGAGCAAAATCTAAAGACTTTATTTGCAAATAAAGTATTTGCATTGCACTCTGATGGATCTTAACCAGGTTGTAAGAATGTTCAAAATGTCAAAAGAAGAAAAAGGAGCAAGAGACAAAAAAACAGAGATTGGCAGTTTATTGAAAACTGGAATTTAAACTCAAACAGGCTGTTCATCAGCTGATAAAAAGTTAAAGACTATAGCCCAAAAATACTTTCAACATTACTAAAAGTGTCAAAAAAGGACTCAGTAGAGAGAATCCCTACCGTTTTTGTTCATAACTTTAAACCTTGTTTCGGCATGCATGCATGGAGCCAGTTGGAATCCACAGTCTGGAACTAACGTCCATTTTTGTAAACTTCCCTTGCCATCCATCCCCAAACATTCTCAAGAGGATTAAATCACAGGAACAAGCAAGATGGTCCAGAAGTGCAGTCCTGGAAGAAATCTTCGTCAGGCGGGCGTTGTAAATTGCAGCATTATCCTGTTGATAGACCCAGTCATTACCACACAGACGAGGATCCTCAGTCAACAGGGATGCTGACTGCAACATGTACACATAGACAGCTGCTTTTTGACGCCCCTGCACAACCTGAAGCTCCATTTTCCCATTAAAAGACAAAGCACCCCAGGTCATGATGGAGCCTTCTCCACTGTGCCAGGTAGAAAACATCTCCAGTGGGATCTCCTCGTCATGCCAGTATCGTTGGAAGCCATCAGGACCATTCAAGTAAATTTTTTTCTTGTCCGAGAATAAAACTTTCTTCCTTCTTTCAATGTCAAAGTGTTTGGTGCTCCCTTATAATTCCAAAAGGGCAGGTTTGTGGTGTGGGTGGAGAGGTGGATTTCGAAGACGTTGTTTGTTCTTTAAGCCCTTCTCTTGCAGTTGCCATCTTATGGTTATTGGGCTGCAGTCAGCATCAGTAATAGTCTTACTTTGGGTCAAGGATCAGCCTGTGTCTTCACAGACAGCCCGTCTGATCCTAAGGCTCAGTGCAGGTGAAATTATTTTGGGTCTACCACTTCATTTCTTTGTCCCATAACTCTCAGGATCTTTTAAAAAATTTAACATGACTGTCTTACTGCGTCCAGCCTCGGCAGCAATGGCGCATTGCAAGAGTCCTTGTTTGTGCAGCTCAACAATCCTGCCACGTTCAGAAACAGAAAGCCTTTTTACTTTTGCCGTCAGAAGATCATGACAGTGTGGCTGTCTGAAGAACAAGGACCTTAAAGCCATATTTTTGCACAGATTTTAACTTTTAAAGGTTATGGTCTTAAACTTTTGATCAGCTAATGACCAGCTTGTTTGAATTAAATTCAGTTGTTTTTTTACTCTCTGTTTTTTGTCTCTTTCTCTTGTTTTATCTTTTGGCATTTTGAAGAAGTACTTACAACCTGAAATAAATTATTCCTTAAATAAAACCTAATCCTCATTGCACCCACTCTCCAGACCTAACGGGTGGGTGCAACAATACTATTGGTTTTGTTGCTTAGCAATATGAAGCTGACACATTTGCGGATGCTGAGATCAAGGGTCATTGTCCTTGAGTCTCCAGCTCTAAAGTGGCTCAGAGCATCTCAGTGAAGCCCAGATTCTAGTGGACACTGACAATACTTTAGTGAATAAACGTTGATTTATTGGCTGTTTCTGAGGGAATGGCACAAAGGGTTTAATTATGTAATAAGGAATGGCTGCTGAGCAAGATTAGGGCTGAGGTGGTTAGACAGAGAAAGGACACTGTACTGAAATATCCTCTAGATATAGATCTCCACATGATGATCTCTTTCCCTCTTGCCTTCTCCTTTTCTAAGGTGAATAAATATAGATTTTTTTTTATATACCTGCATCTCATATGAAGTTAGATTTTTTTTTCTAAAGTCAATAAATTCCCAATTGGTTGCATCATGGCCTCCTCAGTCTAATCATGCCCTGAAAACACTAGGACTCCAAAGCCAAGAGGATATTAGTCTCACATACACTATTGATCTTACACTGTTTGTCTTATTAGTCTTGTCAGTCTTCTGTCAATGCAGAATGGAAAGGGGGGTTATGAGGACAGTGCCAGAATGACATCTAAAGACCTGCGTTAAGTATAATCAGATGTGACAATGCTTCTTTTCATGTTGTTTTTTTTGTTTGTTTGTTTGTTTGAAAAATTAAAATGAGCTGATAAAATAAATGAGTAGAATAAATGGGTTTAAGTGAGACTAAAATACGGATCTAGGACTAATTTTCAAACATGCATTTAATTAGCAAGTAGTAAGCACCAGATCATGATAACCCTAATATCATGTTTTTGCTGAGGATTCATTTGCTACTTCTTATTTCCACTTGCTTGGGTTTTGTTGTGCTTAGACTCCAATTCATTTGTAGATTTATTGCTATTCAGGGTGAACAGAGGAATAAGAACCCAGGCCTGTTTGATCACTTGTTACATGCTGATTTACAATCCACAATTTAATTATGTTACAGCATCATGTGGTGTTAGGTGGTTGCTCAGAGGTTGGGGGTGGACATTCATGGTAACCAAACCTTCATATCTGTCCCTGGGGAAGGTTCAGGCCAAACAGAGGCCTGGGCCAGACCCAAACAGAGGTCAGGCCAGCCACAAGCAGGCTGGACTGACTGTTTATAATGATATAATAACTGAAGCATTGTTATATTGGGCCTTTATATGGAAACCCTGCTAACTCATACATATCAATAAATACATGCATGTAACTTATAAGAGAGACATTTTAATGTAGTTCATATGTCATGAATAGTCACGAAAAAATGAATCATTTCCTACCAAAATCTTGATGGACAATTCCAACAGTTCAGTATATGATGTTAAATAACACCTTATTAACACCTTATTAACACCTAATTATTGAATAAAATATATTTTAACAGTGTGTTTGATAAATATCCTTAATGGAATGTGTACAGTATGTTAATTTTTAAAACACTGTTTTGTGTCCTTGACTCTTAAGAGAGAATTGTAATGTCAAATGCAACTCCAGTTCTATGTTTTCTGTTTAACAAAAACACATATCTGAGCAGGAGATAGCGTATGTAAATGTGCTATGGAGCAGATGTAAAGAGAAGCTGTTGTATAAGTAAAGTGCACTTTTAAAAACAGCCTTCTCTGTCTGAGCTGTTTTTCTTTAAACCGGACTTTGCAAGACTAACCCAGTGACCAAGTGGGAATAAATGACTATAATGTTGGTTTATATCTGTTTACAACATATGATTTATTGTATATTGAGGTGCTATTTATTTAAAGTGTAGTTTATGACCACAAAGGTCAATCAGACTATTAAATCTTGATAATGAGATTTGCATTATTGAATTAAACAGGAAGGATTTTTTTTTTAAGGGAAAAATGGAAAATAAATTTAACCATATCACCATCAATAGCCAAATAATTACAGAGCCAAACAATCTCTAAAACAAACATAAATAAATATTAAACATGGGGTTATTACTCAAATTTAATAATAATGATTTTAATTATTGAAGAAATGTGTTCATTTATAACTTTCTTTGTTTATTGTTTTCCTTTTTCTTGTTCGTATTTTGTATATACTTTGTATGGATTTTGTATTATATATTGAAATAGAGATCATTGCACAGCCTGCCTAACTTCAGGACTGGAACCCTGCCATATCCTACCCCAGTTAGCAGGATCTTTTTATCAGTGTAAATTCAGTAATGAATTCTGAGAGTGATCTCACAGCCAGGGCCAATCTTATCCAGATTGTCTTCATGTTCTTGCTTCTGTCTCGTTCTTTAAATCAATATTAGGCCAGAATTTCCTATGCTTCATCCTTTTCTCTAATTATTGGACTCCTGTAGTGCAGACAGAATAAAATGGGCTTATTTATATCCCAAAGAAATCACTGAATCTACATTATACTCTCGCGCTAGTTTTGGAACAAAACAATTTATGTATTCAAATTTTCTACGAAGCCTCAAAATTTGCTGAAATATTTGTTAACATTTCATTTGAAAGTTATCTACAGTATATAGTGCTTTTAGAACAAATTCATACGCCTTGTCTATACATGTGAGGTGACATTAAAGATCACTTATGTCTTAACATGAAAGAGAAAAAAGTTATCAGTATGGATTGTCTACTTGAGAATGTTATTGAATGTATATTTATTTTCCTCTGAGTTATTAGCATGTATTTACTCAAAGCACATTATATTCAAATACACCATAGTTCAAAACTGAGATATAAATTAAGATTTCAGGACCACATCTATTTGGAGAGAAATGATTAAGTAATAATTAATAATTCCCTCCAAATAAATGTGGTCCTGAAATCTTTGAATTGTGCACTTAATCAAAAAATAAATAGATAAATTAATAAGAAGTTCAATTTTAATAAATAATTTATGGCAATAATTTTTATTAAAGTAGTGCTTCATAATAGCTTGGATGCAAATAAAGCTTCAGTACTTGTTGAAGTGTACAGCTCGGATGACTGATAGGAGATACTTTGTAGGGTTAGTGAAGACAAAATAATAACTTTCAACATAAAGAGAAAAACGTTTTTGATCAGCTCAAAAAAACCACCTCACTGGTTTGACATGAGACATGAGACTTATATAAGTATTAAGTATTGCTTTAATAAAAAGGATGTTTGATTCCAGGCTCTTAAAGTGAAACAGCAATTAACGATTTAGAAGTTAATAATAATTAAATTCTTACTATTCTTATTATGTCACAATGAGTCTCATTAAGCCAAGTTGACAGTCCTGTTCAGGCCATCACTTCACCATGTTCAGTCATCTCTACAAGGGCTTGGTGGACCCATGCTGCTGACTATTATTTGAATGTGCATAAATGAAGACTACAGGCCCCACAGAGAAAATGGCCAGATAATGATTCATTTATTCAGGGGACTGTGTATGTCTTTCATAATAATTTAACCTCACTTTTTTGGTTTTCTTGGATGTGGTATCACTCTCCCCTGCATTCTAATTAACCTTTCATCAGTTCCTTAATCAACTCGATCTGCCAGCCAAGCAGCTGCTGGATTAGGGAAGAGTGACTTGGCATAAATGGACTAGGCTGCCTCGAAATAGGTGGGGAGAAAAGGAGTGAGTAGGAGAGACACTACGATAGGTGAGGAAGAATTACACCAAACAAGGCTGGATATCAGGAACCTCAACATTTCTGAAACTGGCAACTATCAGTGTGCTGCCGATGTACAGACAGTGGCATGAGATCAGTTTAGAAATTTTTCATAGTGCTTTCTAAGGGGAATTTAAGATAATCTGTTTCTCCCCCTACTGGACTGTTTTATTCAGCAATACAAAGAGAAAGATATGAACTCTCTTTTTAATATCAACAGTTCCAGTTATGCCTAGGTTCTGGCTTATAGGGACGTTATTGGTAGACAAGAAAAGCTAACTTTGGACAGTTTGAAAAACAAAATTTTATATAAAATCCATTTTCTTTTTGTGACATGAAGAGGGCTTTTTTTATTTTATAAAAGAACAACAAAATGTAAACAAAGGATTTGCTTTAAAGCCAAATTGTACCATATTGTCAGACAACAAGCCTGAATCTCACCACTCCAATTTACTGATCTTATTCATTTTCACTACAAACACATCCACACTGAATCTGCAAGCAGTTCCAGAACACGTATACTGAATACCATAGTGACACACCAGTACCAACAGACTTACAGATGGTTCATTGTTTTCCCAAAATTTGTATTCATTAATACATTTTAATACAACATGTCATGTATGTCATGTATGTTTTGCTTAGACCACTATATAAAAAAAGTTAATGCTCGGTAGCTTTAGTAGCTTTAGTAGTTCATTTTTTGTTTGTTTGGGTTAAACATACAGAAATCCATTTATACATGGATGTGTCAATGTTGCTCCCTTCAGATTTAATGGCTTCCTGCTTCTATATAGCCTGTCAAAAAAGCTCTGTTAGATGTATTAACATGAAGTGGGTCTTCACTTTAAATTATCTGTAACACTTCTGCAGCAAAGAAAAAAGAACCTTGGCCCATTTTTGCAACAGAATATGTAAGTTGTACGCAGGGAGGGAGTGAGGCGTGCACGTGATGCATGGAGCCTGAAGTGGAATAACTGTCCCTACGGAGCGATGAAATCATCGGTTTTTGAAAAGTTTGCCTAGTGTCCTTTTCCTAATCTGATCAGCATGGCTGTTATTCATGGTGCAGCACACAGCTGTAATCACATTACAGTCTCATGCTATCACCCTGCTGTCCATCAGCCTGCTTTCTGCTGCTCACACACATTTTCTTTTATTTCTTTTCCTCTCACACACAAGTCAATCAGTTCACATGGCACTGATTTCCTGCTTTGAATGCAATTCAAGTAGACATGAAGCAAAGAAAAACTACACAACAGCTTGCTGTGTGCACCCTTCCTCATCGTCCTCACAGATACATTTTTCTAAACGTTGTCTTCCAGTTAACATGTAGTGTGAAATAATCATGATATAGTCCCATACGCCACACTTCAATAATCTGAAAATCTGCTGCAAATCTCTTTGTTATTGCACATGGTCTGTGGCATGATGGTAGCAATGTGGCAGCATAATGTCTGCAAATGAAGGTCCACATCAGGAGCACAGCTGTGTGCTGAGACAATAAGCGTCCAGTCAGCACAACAGGGATGCAGCATTTATAAAGTCCAGCCTATCACGACTATACCCCCTCCTCTCCTGCCATCCCAAAATGGTCCTCTGCCCCCTCCATTTCATAATGGAGCATTTCTCCTTTCTTTCAACCTCATTTGTTTTGTGGTAGGTTTTAGAGCTGTTAAACTGAAGGATGGCTTTGGGAGGAATTGGAGCTTTTTTATGTTATAGGTTATTATCTGCCTGTCATAGTGTGTGTGAAAAGGCGAGTGATAACAATGACATCTCTGTTGCTTCAGCACCTGTGTCCTGCAGTGCAGTCTATCAGGATGATGAGAGAGAGGAGGTGAAACAAAAGACAGTGCATTTGTGACAGACATAACATTCACTTCTCAAAGACAATGAGATATCGTGACACATTAGCTGCTCAGAGGTAATTGTGTGGATGTGTGTGGGCTATTATAAAGCTTGAGACGTAATCCCTCTCAAACCACTTCAACATGTATAAGAATGACATCCCTCAGCGCTTCTCCAATCTCTCCTTCATTAAACTACATGGTACAGGAATATTCCTAGGATTCCTGTGTGTGTGTGTGTGTGTGCGTGAGTGTGTGCACTCAAGTGCGAGTGTTTAGGGGAATTGCATCACATATCTCCTCTGAAGACGATTGTGAGCACTCATTCCACTAAGGAGTCAAAATGGAGCAATAATGTGAGTTATACCACAATTTTATTTTACTTTATTTCCTCACATTCTGTGATGGAGCACATAGATTTATCCAAGATCTGTGAAGCACAGATAGGACTTAGATCGATCTGTCTATCTGTCTATCTATCTATCTGTCTATCTATCTATCTCTATACACACACATTATATATATATCCATTATCGGTAAACTCCATTATCAGTATTCATGGCATGTTCCAGAATAGTGCCCAAGTGTATATGTAAACAGGTCAGTATGATTGGATGAGGGTTATACAGTGAATATGAAAAAGAGGTGTACAGTCGATACCTCAGACTACTCATATAGAGAGATATTTTTAAAAATGAGACATCCTAATGGGATTATACCTAATGGGGTTTCTTTCTAAATAACATCAAGTTGATAATATTAGTTTAACTTTCATAACCTTCAATTAGTGCAAAAGTGCCATTGAATTGTCAATTAAGATAAATCCATTCCCACCAATTGAGCCAAGTGCGGCCTGAATGTCTTTATGATCGATCTCACTTGGACTAGGCAGTGTTGTGTGATATAATCGCTCTGAGATTTCTTTAAATGCTCAACTAATTTACTTTCTTTTTTTAATAAATAAATAAATGCTGTTGTGAAGGAATTAACAATCATGGAAGTAAAACACAGAGGTTTCTGATGTACAGTGTTTCATAAGATAACTTTGTAGCATGAGGTATCTCTATCATAAAAATAAGAAGACTTTTGCTGGACCACTACAGTATGTATACAGGGAGGTAATGGATGGAAACCTGGAGAGATTTTAAGCTATGTGCCATTATGATATACAATGGCATTTCTGTGCTGCCTGCTGAGTGTACTTATTAAACCATTGTCATGGCTTAACTAGTGAGGTAAATCTCACAAGAAGCAATGAGGCTTCCCGTAATGTAAATAACTTACTCATCATATGTAGCAAATAACTTGGACATACTGTATACTGTAGGTGCATCTCAATAAATTAGAATGTCGTGAAAAAGTTCATTTGTTTAAGTAATTCAACTGTATTATATAAATTCAGTAGATACAGACTGAAGTAGTTTAGGTGTTTGGATCTTTTTATTGTGATGATTTTGGCTAAGATACTACTTCAGTCTGTGTGTACTGAATTTATATAATACATATACTGTATTAAGGTATACTTTATACAATCAAATTGTTATACACTTAAAATCCCCCAGGCAGGATCCTGATGCTGTGGTTTCAAATGAAGTTTTTTTGCCCTCTTTATGTCAAGTTGAAAGAAACTAAGCAAGCATTTATTTATTCAGTCATTTGCAGTAAACACTTTATGGTACTCAGGGATTCAGTGGATCTGGGCTTTTAAATTGCATTACCCAACGAATTACAACTAATGTTGTTTTAGCCAAGCATCTGAAGAAGGTACAGTACTGTATATCAATGTAGCTCTAATTTGCGCCCTGCTACCATCTCTTCGTCTCTTGCTTACTTTCGTTTAGTTTCCCAATGATCACTTACTCTCTCCTACAAACAAGACAGTTGTATCCTATTGTTGTGACAATGTTGTGACAGAATCCTGTCTGATCTGCCTGTCCTTTTCACCAGAACAGAGCTGCACACTTTATTTCCTCATATAATGCGTTCAGTTCACATGGGGCCTGAGGCAAAGTACAAATTTCTCGCTGCACTATTACAAGCTCCCAAGCTGAGCAAGAGCTACATTTCCACATTTCACTATTTCATGGCGATAGTAGATGTGAAACTCACAGCATGGTTTCCAGTGTTCATGCACATCTACAGTGGAAAGTTGATTCTGTCTAGCTGCAGTAATAGCATCTTAGATTCCTCCTGTAATGCCCATTCAGCGCTGTGCCTTATGGCATCAGGTGACCTCAGAAGGAGGAATACATTTATAGAAAGGTATTTTTCTGATGGACTGTGGCCTAGATGCTCACATTTTATTTCTTGTTTCTTTCTTATCTCTCTTTCTCTCACTCTGTATCATAAGTATATACAGTACTGTAGTATAGTATAGTATAGTATAGTATAGTATACATGCATAGAATATATAGCCTGTTGTAATTAATGCAGTGTAATATTATTCTAATCCTTTACATATAAAACCTATAAAAGTGTTTTTGAGCACTGAATCTGAATGTCTAAAAGATAAAAATATGGAGTGAAAAACTGGACCATATCAGTATGGTAAATGTGCATAAAATTTGATAATAGCCATATATTCTCAAATTGGAAAACCAAAATAACATGAGCCTCCAGTGACAAAATTAATATTGCGTGATAATTATCATGGATTTTTACAATATGCTGAGCACATTTTCACCTAAAGGGGAATCTGTCAGCATTTCTGCTGATGGAATTGGCCTTTTATGAGCTCTCTGTAAAATTGTCCTTTATAACAGTTAGCTATATAAAATGAAATGGCATTAGTGTTAATTGTTTTTATTTGAAATGGCCCTATACTGTAGAAAGAGACTTCAAGGAAACAGAAGCTTTTAGGAAGTGAGAAAACTGCTATTCAGATTTCAATAAATAATGTACTTGAGATAGAGATTGATATGTATTGACACTGAGCTGTCTTCATTTGTTTTATAAGAGGCTAGACATTTTTAACAGATGTACAGATGGTAATTAAGGAACGCTAATGGATGATCAAACCCATCTTTTAACTTGATCACACACACCAATAATTCAATTAAACAAATTCATCGTAGCAGCTGTGTAAAACTAACAGATGCCGTACAGAGAGGTGCTTTGTGCTTTTTTAAATTGATAATCGTTTCCTCGATATTACCTTCTCCAAATTCATTTCTACATTTTAGCGACATTTTAAATCAAAATTGCTTTCAAATGGTCACAGTGTGCCCATGATGCAAAGAATAGACAGGAGAAATGAAGTGCACTTTGCGACACTTCTCCACCCAGATGTTTTTCCCATCTGTGAACATTGCAAAACACTCTTTGAATTATAATGAGTATTGGCAACACAAGTTTCCTACAAATGAGGACTGTGTGGAAAGCTGTGACCTACCCAAACCCACCCAAAGCACCAAGTGTAGCACATTTAAAACATGAGCTCATTGCCTGGTGGTGATACTATTAATTTATGGGCAAAACTCCACTTGTTTATTTCTCCTGATCTTGGTGACAGAGGCACCAAGAGGAGCATCATGCAGTTGCATTCAGCCTTTCTTTGTTCCCCACCATACAAATCACAAGATTTCCCATAGGAGCACACTGCTGTCCTCATCTATATTTTACTGCTGTCTGTAGCCTACAGAAACTAAACAAAATGTGATATTCTAGATGTAGACTTTCTTGTGAATATCAATATGTTGATTCTATAGGGCACTGCCCAAAACAATTCTATTTTATCAAATAGACTAGGCAATGCTGAAGGTTTTTAGTTCAGTGTAACAGGATGTACGTGTGAAGTATAGAGTCAGTGACATTTGGTGACATTCAGATCTATATTACCTGACTGCATATTACCTGAGCATAAAAACAGCTTCAGTATCTTGTCTTCTTGACTTACAGAAGTATTTTATCTTTGATTTTGGAATGATCATTTTGCCATGGTCCTAGATTACTGCTCAACAGCTAAACATGTTCAGTCATTTCCCACGCTTGCAAAATTTGCTTTTGGCATTCATAGTTCAAAGCAGTTTTCCCTGTAACACAGGTGGCTGTATCTCCAGATGTCAAAAATGAGCCTTTTATTTTTTTAATGATGCCTTTATAGGTTAAAGAAAAACTAAACATTTTATACATCTCATTTAACACCCCGTGTATTATATATGTAGTATTATAGCGCTGAGATATTCTTACAGATAATTTGCCACGGCTTCAATTCTAGCCATCTGGGTTTCTACATGTAGGTCTCAATATGATAACATGAAACAGGAACATTGAGAAACCTAAATCTTATTTCAGCTTTCATCATGAGCAACAGAAAAGGCAAGAGAGATAGCGACAGATACGGGCATGACAAGAATGGATGGCAGATTCCATTTTTATTGTGCCAGGAAAACCAGACATCACAGCAGAAATAATATACACTCAATTATAGAACTACAACACTGTTTCCTATTTGCAATGTTTTATTCCAGCGTTACCCCATCCATCAGTGTAAAGGGACATTATTAAGACTACCACTGGCCAGATGTTGTTTGTGAGGAAGGCAGCAGGGACTCTGACAATGGAGTTTTTATTGGAGTATTATTGAACACACTGGCTATGTTAGTCTACATTACAGGTGTACATTTAGACACCATAACTCGTATTTGATGTAAATTGTTTTAATTTTCCTGCAGTCTCTGTTGCTGAGCTCAGAACTGCTGCTGGCAGGGAGTTTAGTTGTACAGACTCACTAGATAAGATAACGTATCAACACAATGCAGACTATCATGGTACTATGATGTCAGTATCACTGCAGCACTGAAGATAGTCTAATGCACAAATAATAATTGGTCAGTGATGGTCCCCTTTGTGGCCCCTGGTCCAGTGATGCATGGAGTTAATAGGGTAGACAATGTAGCAAGAGATGAGTTAGAGTCTGTGTGTGATTTCCAGAACAGGGTTACTGGTACAAATCCCTACCGAGTAAGCCTTTCATTGCACAGCATGCACAACCCATGCTCTTACTGTGACATGTTTTCCTTTTACTTCCTGCTGTTGTTTCTACCCCAATGCAGTCAACAATTGGGTCACCCACTTGTGTCCATCTGTTTGCTGTTTAGTCTTTAATAGTGTTCCCAGTTCCTACTTTTCCTTGTCTTTCCGTGGATGCAAAGAATCACCACTAAATATGTAATGTGTATTTCCGAGCCTGTTTTTCCTTCTTTATATTTTTATAATCCTTGTGTTTGTTTGTTATTTGTCTTATTATCTTTAGTTGATAATTAGATGACTGTGCTTGACCTAATGAACTAAATATGTGCATGGTCTTAAAAGTGAAAACAAAAATTAAATGCAAAATAATATGACTTGCTAGATCAAGTGCTATTTTGTAATACTTCTGTATAATGAGTGTGAATATAGAAAAGCGTTACACTGGTCTAACCTGTGGTCAAGATATATATATATATGTGTGTGTATGTATGTATGTACTCATCAGAATGGTACCAATAATGATTCTGAAATTAGTAGCATCACAAAGTAACTCATGGTATAGTATGTCATGGTATATGATATCATGTCCCTAAGATATGACATGTTCTTAATGATACTTTAAACTGTAAAGTGTTTCTTATGCCCAAATTCTGCATTCCGTTAGTTGTACTCAAACATAGCCAAAAGTGATGACATCAGTCAGCTATCATTTTTGAGAATTTAAGTAGATTAGAAAATGAACAGAAAATCATTAGTGCATAATAAAATAATTTCTTATGCAAGGCTCAAAACTATACCGGCAAACAATATTGTATACTGCACAGCCATCACTTAAGCACACCTGACAGAGGCTGTGCTCCATTTTATGGGTAGCAAGTGAATAATCAAGGGAAAATTATACCTTATTTGCAAATTGTGATAATCAAATCAGGGGAATAAAGACATTTCATATACAATTTACTTTAACAGACAGTAAGCAAGTGTAGCTATGTACAGTTTGCTGTACAGATTAATTTTATTATGGTTATGTGTATAGATCCTTTGCAGCCCACAGCCATAAGCCTGGCTCATTCATAATCCTTGATTAATGCACTTAACATTTTGCAAGTGCAGACCAATTAAATAACATGAAACATTTAGTGTGTAACTTCAAACATGAGAAGTGACTTGAACCTGTGACTAATTTGTGTTCTATGAGCTCCACTATTGAAAGAACTTGAGCTGAGTTTTCTGGTTTGTGCTAAATGACAAGGCCTAACTACTAACTACTCTTAGGTCAGATTCAATGGGGAAGTGGGAAGTGTGTGAAAGTCTTCACTAATTAAGAAAGAAAGATGTAAATTTATCTAGGAATATGGTGAAGCTTCAGATATTTCAAGTGTTATGTGGTATTTTAAGCAAATTTCAGTTACTTCATGATATACGCTCACTCCACTTTATTACAAATACCTGTGCACATGCTCATTCATGCAGCTTTCGAATCAGCCAGTCATGTGGTGCAGTGCAATTCATAAAATCATACAGGTATGGGTCAAGAGCTCCAGCTAATCTTCACATCAAACATCAGAATAAAGAACTGTGATCTCTGTGACTTGCACCAGATGGGATGCTCTGAGTATTTCAGTAAATGATAATCTCCTGGGATTTTTACACAACATTCTCTAAGGTTTACAGAAAAAAAATTGTGAGCAAATAAAATAAGCACATCAACCTTTGACATTTTGTGCAGGCTGAGATGCTTTTCTGTTCACTATGGTTTTAAAGAGTGATTATTTGAGATACTATACCCTTCTCTGGCCAGTTTCCTCTGACCCCATCAAGAAGTTGTTTCTACCCACAGAACTGTCACTCATTTTTTTTTATAATTCTAAAACTTTCAATTATTTGTGAAAATCCCAGCAGATCAACAATTACTAAAACACCCAAACAAACCCTTTTGTGAGGAACGACCTTGTCCTGATCACTCTTTTCAGGTCACAGAGGTCACACTTTTGGTCCATTCTGTTGTAACATAATCTGAATGATTTTAATGCATAGAGCTGCAGCCACATGATTTGCTGATTAGATAACTGCATGAACATGCAGGTGTACGTGTAATCACCATGTTATCTGAAAACCCTGAAACAAAAAGCATGAAAAAATGAAATTAATGAAATGAATGTACAGTATTCAAGACTGGTACAGAGGATATATTTTACTGGCTGAACAGAATGAGACTTTTAGCAAATTCCTATAAAGTGTAACGCTGGAAATCAATCATGGTTTACATTGACACTGTGTTAGAAGATGTGAAAAATATATCGACACCTCTACAAAAACATAAAGGTTTATCCATTTATATTCCCTTGTCTGTTTCCATTTCCATAGAAACAGATCTATATGCTTGTGTCTCACAAGTGTTATCATAAAAGTCGCTGTAATGGAAAATGAAATTAATTGGCAAAAACTACAGGATCAATAATCATATTTTCTATTGCACAGGCTAATGTCACATTCTAATACACCAGCTGTCCTACTGAACAAGCCTCCAGGAAAAAACTATTTAAATGTGAAATTTACTATATGTTTTGTGCCTGATAAATCCTCAAGTGCCTCTGTGTCCTGGGAAAATATTGACAAAATTCTCTGCTTGATTAAATTTAATAGCCAAACCGTTCCCACTCCAGGAAACCGGAACAATAGTAAGGGCAATGAGTAGGAGGAGAGTTGATGATGAGAACACAAACATTTGCAGCATTTATAGTGTTGCATGAACAGATGGTGCTGCCAAGAGTTCACCTTTAACCTTCTGCTTATTGACTTACTACTGCACTGTACCACCTTTTGGAACACAAACACACATGCACACACACATGCGCTCACACACGCACACACACTCTGTTTGATGGAGCATGAAGTTGGATGCTGGTCATAAGGGTGTCCAAGAATCAAGTGTAACAGTTAACCTTTTGTCCTTACTGAGGAGAGATCTCTATAAGTGTAACCACAGGGCATTTAATTCATAACACAAAACTTTAATCATATGATAGATTAAAATAAACCGGATTTTAAATACCCTTTTATGCAGCCTAACAACATTTTTCAGATAATTAGGTTCCAGATCTAACGCTTTTTGATTTAGTTTTAGCCTATTAAATAAGGCATATGTCACATCACACATTATTTCAGAGAATTTTTTTTTTATTATGGAAACAGTAAATCAGGAACATTAGAGAAATATGTGGAAACATATTTGGATTTGAGTTTAACATCAACAAGATGACAATGCACCTAGATCAGCAAACAAATCTAGGAAGAATCTAGGAACATGTTTATTTCTTTAAAATTAATTTTTAAAATCATTTAATTGTTTCTAAAGAAAAATATTGCCTCATTTAATTTTGATTGAAAGTTTATTCGATGCCCAGAATACTATATATTATATTATGTCTTTATTCTTTATTCTTTTTATATATTTTTGCTGCTGTAACAGAGAAATTTCCCCATTGTGGGACGATTAAAGGTATATCTTATCTTATCTTATCTTAATCACCATTATATCAGAATGTATCCTTTATGTTTTTTATTTTTATTTTTTATTAATACATGAAACCATTTCAAGAATCAAATTATCAGAGTTCAAATCTAAGTTTAACCATAAGTCTTTGTTTAATTCTAATTAGATTTCTGTTCATTTTTTCTCCTTTAATAGTCACTAGTTCTGGTTTGTTGTTTGTTGTAGTCACTAGTTCTTGTTTGTTGTTGGATTTGTTTTCCTTGAAGCCAGAACACACACAGACATGATTTATTGTCACTAATCATCCAGCATTATTTTGGACAGTACGAGGAAACTGCAGAACCTGGAGGAAACCCACACAGGGACAATGCCACACAGAGACAGGCATAAATCTGAGCTTAGAACCAAACCAGGGATCCTGGAACTGTGAGGATGCAACACTACCTGCTGCACCAGCATTCAGTTAGTATTGCACTTCATTTTAAATGTTCCTTAGCAAATTAACAATTAAATCCTTCTTCTAAAGCTTCACATACAGTATATATTGCAGTCAGCAATGCTTTTAACTGTAGAATAAATTCCATGATGCTCCTCAGTACAATTGCAGTTTAAATAATTCAACTACGCAAATATTAGGCTCATTATTCAAACATGCACAATGATTTATTGTATATTATCTGATTCAAAACATATATTAAAAAATATTTGTATAATCTAATTGAGTGTCACAACACACACACACACACAGACACACACATACACACTCTCTCTCTTTCTCTCTACTGTTAGCATGAAAATAAAGTAAGTCCTATTTTGTGTGTATGTATGTGTGTGTGAGCCCATTGTCACAATGCATTGTCTAGATTTTCCCTAAAACAATACACAACTGTAGCAGAGTTTGAACAGGGCTGTTGACTCACACGGCTGCTGAAAGACAGAGCCGAGAAATTTACCCCAAGCTACAGAACCATTATTGGAGTCCAATTGCAGTGTGAGTTAATTCCCTTAGCAATCGAACTGCTCTCATATGCAAGAGGCAAGAACAGTTTGAGAGGGTTAGCTCTTGATGGCTTCTATCTAGAACTCATTTATCAAAGCAAACGCATTGGAATAGGATGGGCTGGGGTAATTCACTGAAATGGGCTGAAGCGCTTACACAGGAGAATCTATGTTGTTAAGTGATGCACAATTTAAAGCTGCTAAATGTACAATTTTCTCATGGCTGTGAGTGCCAAGTAATACACATTCAATGAGAAACCAAGGCTGCATCCAAAATTGCATGCTGCACACTGAATAGGATGTCTGAACAGCAATGACACTCTTTTTAACTAACACACTAGTTTGTAGATTCAAATGTGGTTTGGGACAAATCCCAAGTATGCGGGACAAGGAAATAATTATCTGCTGTTATCATTTCCCCTCAGATTTACAGAAGAGTTATGAGAATGAAAACTCATAGTTATTATTGCTTGATTAACTCCCCGAATATAACCTATTTTTGAATGCATAAAGAACAGAGAAGCATGTACGTACAGCAGTGCAGCACACCACTAATATTAATCTAAAACAGAAAAAAAGACATTCATGAATAAAAAAACACACACTCAATGAAAGATAAGCTTCAAACCCCTTACATTAACCTAAAAGGATTTTTAAATAAGTATGCTACAAAAACACATAAAAAACAATAGATACACACAATACAAAGATGCACAGATGTATAGACAAAATACACACAATAACTCACTCTCTCCTTAATATATAAGTTAAACACCTATAAAAACAATTTTAAAAAAACACCAAAAACACCCTTTAGCCACTGCCAAGTCTATGAGTGCGGCAAATTAAAAAAAAATACACATAACATCAAACACACAAAATTAGCCATAGGCAGTCATCATTTTCTAGCTATCAATTCCTCAACGAGGATAAATTGTCTGATTATTCACTAGATTTCCACCAGATTAGAAAACAAATAAATGCCAGAGTTGTTTTTATTCTCCTACTTCCATTTGATTTGATTTTTATTCTTAGGCTTTCTTTTTCTGCTGTTGTGTTCAGCAGTCATTTTGTTCATTGTGTAGTCAGACTTTTCCATGCTGGGTGGTATATTTAAGATGGTTTATATGTGAACAAATGTTTTATCATTACACATCTTTAAACAGTGTTTTCTCTCTCTCACACATGCACACACACACTCTCTCTCTCTCTCTCTCTCTCTCTCTCTCTCTCTCTCTCTCTCTCTCCCCCTCACACACACTCTCACTCTCTCTCTTTCTCTCTCTCTCTCTCTCTCTCCCCCTCACACACACTCTCACTCTCTCTCTTTCTCTCTCTCTCTCTCTCTCTCTCTCTCTCTCTCTCTCTCTCTCTCTTTCTCTGTCTCTCTCTCTTCAACTGAAGACCAGGATTAAGTCTTGTATATTTACATATTAAATCACATTGGTGAAGTGAGTGAATTCGTCTCTAAAACATATTGAGACATACAGTCAATATGATATGACTAAGATTTCTACTACTGTAGGTTTAATAAGCACTGTTAACTAGAAACCAGACAGTGAGATGATGACTTATTCCATTTTATGTGGTCTCTTTTTATGATGATCTAATTTTTTATGACAGACACTAATAATTAATTTAATGATTTTCACTGTCACAATAAAGGGAACATTCACAGGGAACATGCAGTCAGAAAACGGCCTTTAAATAACAGCTCAAAGAAGCTGCTGAGCTTCAGTGTGATCCATTCCACATTCATTTGAGGATTCCATGCCTTCACAGATTTCAGACACCTGTCAGCCCTGGCAAGCTCTTGCTCGGCACTTTTCAGCTCCAGCTCCAACTGGAGACACACAATGCACCACACACTCAGCCTTTCATATGACCATCATTATTTTTCCACTCAGTCAGTCTAACAGGCCAGAATCAGCCAGAGTGAGACCTCCCAACTGCACAGTAATGCAAAGGCTGGGTGAAAAAGACACTGAGAATGCAATGAGCTGTAGTTGCTGCTTGTTATCACTCAGTAGTGAGGAAGCTGTGTCTTACAATCAGGGTCCTTACAAATATAAGGAATGTAATTTCAGTAAAGCATTCCTGAACAATTTGACATTCATTATTCCTTTGTCATTTTGCCAGTTTTTCAGAGCTATGTTAGACATTTGGAAAGAGATTATGAAGATTATGAAGAGACATGAACATCATGTTAATTAGATCATTTTATTCACTTATGCATGTGTTCTGGTTTACTCTATAATTCCCTACACTCTGAATCTCCTTAGGAAGTAAGAACATTACAAAGAGGCTCAGGTGTTTAATGATAATGATGCTGTGCCTGATGTTGCCAAGCACATTGAGGGGAAACTGGACAGTACCCTTTGACCCTTAGTGCTTTAAAGAGGTTGTATGAATAGACTGGTATTGCCAGACACCTGTGTCTCTCTTTGTCCAGTGTGAGGACAAATAGGCCCTCATCAGGACATGCACCAAAAACAAGTGGATATCAGACTGTGCTAATTAGTGTTGACAGGAGGATTGTGGATGGGAAATGAGGACGTTAGACATTATAGGATATTTTGTTGTCTATTATAATTGTGAAATAACAATCCTGCAAGAATATACCTTATTTTTTTTTTTTTTTTTTTTTTTTGAAAGTTTCAGGCTCTGAAAAGAGAGGAGTTACTTTTTGGGACTGTATTTGTCCAGCTTGCCATATTTGTCTCTTTTTTAATTTTTCACCTGCTTTCAGAAGGTGTAACTTTTGTTGAAACATTTAAAAAACAATCTGAGATGAAGAACCCACAATGATCACATCTTCAGCAATGCTCAGTTTGAAAATATATGATGACATGCTACAAAAAGAAAAGACAAATAAACAAGCAATATATTGAAACATTATAGAATATTTTCAGCAAAGGAGATCAAAATCTTTTCCCTATAAATATCTCTAAATAAATCATGTTCGGTGTGTCCCAGTGTGCTGTGTTAAATGTCCACTAGATGAGGCTAGAGTGTAGAGAATGCCAATGAACAGTTTATCTCTCTATGATGATGAAAACAAATTAGGCAAAAAAATTAGATTATGGCACAGGTTACATTACATTATAACATATTAAGGGGGGGAATGATTAGTAGGAAGAAAAGAAGATTTCGGGAGAAATGATCAGAGGACAGTAATGTAACAGTAATGCATGTAAGTATAGAAGACAGTAGAAAGAGAAGACATCATATGAAATATGAAGAGGAATAAATAAGAGTAGTATTATACCTTATATAATGACAATTACCGTGAAATCATAACATTTTTTCAGTACAGCCAGAAATACATTATTTTATCTATAGTAGTGTCAGAACATATAGACCTATATGTTATATTAACATATTAATTCAAATTCAAATTTATTTGTATTGCACTTTTAACAACTGACATTGTCTTAAAGCAGCTTTACTGAACATAAACATAAAACAAAAGGTTAATCTAAAGATTAATATAATACAAAAATTCCAGATTAATATTAGATATATTTAAGTGTGTTTGTATTGATCCCCAATGAGCAAGTCTGATATAAAAATCATTGACTTTCCTAGCAGAAGTAGATATAACAAATACTTCTTACACATAACAGACATTATAGAAGAATTGTAATAACGTGTTGACAGTAAATATGAAAGGCAATACTGATACTGTCCTCAGGGATGGCATAAGCAGTCCATAATTTGAATGTATGCTCTTGATTGACTTAGACTGACTGAATGAATGAACTAAGACTGACCAGACAGGGGATTTTGCAAAATCCTTATCTAACAAAAAACACTTACAGTGGCTTTGTACACAATACAGACCACATCCTAACATGGTCTTCCTGACACAATAGCATCTTTGTGCACTATCAACAAAATGACATAGAGCCTGTTTGTCATCTCAAGATTATACAAGCTATCATCAATGAAATAAACCACACAGCATTAAATTTAGGCTTGTAGATGTATATATACATCCTGTATATAGACAGGATATATATATATATGGTATTAGGTTAGGTGAGTTTTGCTGAATCATAGCAAATCCTACTAATAAAAGAACATTTCTAGTCTATTTTATATTCTAGTCTATTCTAGAGTGACTGACTGCTATCACATCTTGTGTAAAATCTCGCAGTGAAAAACTCTTTGCAATCTGTCAGAAACTTGGCATGTTTTCTTTTCCTCTAATCATGAACCTGTGACTCAATTTCTTTGACAACAAGACATTTAGCTATTTGTCCACACTAAGCTAATTTGTGTTGTTATGAAGAGCTGTAATGCATCACTAGTGAGGGTGTGCATTAATAATAAATCAAAAGGGTGATGGTTAATCTGGCATACTTGTATGTTACATCTGATTATTTTTTTCTCTAACAGCAAATGCTTAGCAGGAAATAAACAACCTGAAGAATGGCACTTTGTGGGCAAAGTACTTTTGATGACTGTACCTAAAAGTTCACATGTTCACATTCTTACACTTATTTCTTCTTTCTTCGCTCTTTTTCCCATTCATTTTTGGACCCAAGGAACACAATGAAAGAGAAAACAGAGTGGTGCATCTGTGTGTGTGTGTGTGTGTGTGTGTGTGTGTGTGTGTGTGTGTGTGTGTGAGTCACAGGTACGGAAGATGGAAGCATTTATAGCTTTAGCACATAATAACACCGAATAAACACATTTCTAAGTATTGCTTTTACAGAGAATTCTATTTTTAAGCAGTGAAAACCCTAGCTGTTTTGACACAGTCTATTATGTAGATACTGGAAGGGTTTAGTCACAGTAACCTGCCTGCTAAACCTTCATCACATCAGTGTTTTCCACACAAAGGTGGTTCTTTGTCGCTACACTCAGATATACAGTATTGTCAACCACCCAAGTACATTTCAGTTCCTTTTATATATAAAACCTTTATCAGGCAGTTATAGGAGTTGAACAAACTGACATGTGGACTGACAAGTGAGCTAAGATAGGCGATTAGAGAGTATTTGTAGTCTTAAGACTTCTTGTTTTCACTATATGTTATGGGTAATTGGTCAAATATATCTATCTGTCTGACTGTCTGTCTATATAGGGTCTGAGTTTGAATCCTGGGACCACTGAGCCAATCAGAGCAAAGAAAAGATCTCTGACAGGACATTAGAAAAAAATGTGAAAGAAAACAGACTCAGAAGGGAAGCCATTGTCTTCTGGCTGCCACTGGATAGTCAATATTAATATTATTTTAAGTGAAGCAACTTTACCTTCTATTGTCAAACTTGTATAATTCTATTTAATTGTACACAAAATGTATATTTAAGTATATTGTTAAGGTGAATAAAATCTACTATCATAAAACAATTTATAACTAAAATAAAAATTAACTGTGGAACTAATACCTGCGTGTCAAGATGTCTAGTATATTCAGAGCACATAGCAGTATTTGTACGGTATGATTAAAACCCCTGTTACAGTCCAGGCGCTTCTAGTGTGAAAGTGTGGGTGGAGACAGAACAGAGCTCCCCCTCTCTCCCTCTACCTCCCTTCCTCCCTCCCTCTCTCTCCCTCAACATCCATTCCCCCCTCCACCCCCCTTTTCTCTCTTACTGCCTCCCTCCCTTCTCCTCTCTCTGCCTCCCTCCCTCGCTGTCGCTCGCCCACGCTACCTAACCTTGAGTCTTACAGAATAGCTGTTAGAAGAGGCAGCTGTGATCTCTCCACCCACTCTTTTCATTCTTCGCTCTTGTATTTTTTTCAGTGTCTTTTCATCCCCTGTCCTCTCCACATGCCTGCAGTGCTATATCTTCATACATGGCACTGAGAGCTTGTGCAGCTCAGATGGGAGGTGCATCTGCTGGGTGCTGCATGAACGCGTGTGGCCGTGCACAGAGGTGGGTAGTGCCAAGCAAGGGATGCTGAACGGGGGCCGTGAGGGCCTGTTCGAGCAGGGCAGGCGCTTTCAGCAGGAGGGTGACTCCAGGGCGGCTCTGCAGTGCTTCCTTAGCTGCCTACTGGGGCTGACCCATGTGCAGAGCTTTCACTCGCTGCCAAACTGCCTGCATCAGGTGAGCCTCAGCCTGCAGGACAGAGCTTCACATCAGAATGCATCAGGATATGCAGACTGCATTCATAAACTCTACACCTCTACAGCAGGACACAAATATGTAGTATAGAATTAATCATAAGCTATTGCTTTTCCAGAGTGATTTGTACTGGTACTCTTAAAAAGCTACTGTTATGTAAATGTTATGCACAACTCAAAGATGTCATATGTGACCTAGATTCATCTCTGCATGTATGGCATGATGGCTCAGTCTGCATACACAGGGACAGGCATGAGAATGTGCCGAGCATTTAGACACAGTCAGTGAACAGAGGTCCATTAGCAATCAGGACCCAAACAGTCAAGGATGGTATGCGGCGTGTATTGATGTAATAGCACACTAACATAAATCAGGCTAGTGCTGTAACATTGCTAATGAAAACATTCACCTTTAATGACAAACATGTAACATATATGCGCATACAGATAATGACATTTTAAAACACACTGCATGTCTGTTATTGTGTGATTAGTTTAATTGTCACTGTAAGTAACTAATGATTGTACTTCTGGATCAGAGGTGGACAAAGAACTGAGAAATTATACTGCTGAGATAAAGTGTCAAGATCTTACTGAGTTTTACAGAGGTGGGATCAGAGACGCTCATCCTCAAGTTCCACACCTCAGTCTGGTGGCTTGTTCATTACTAAAAGTTCATTACAGATGAATCAGAATGAAAATGTCAAACTGATAAACTGAAATTTGATTGATGTATAAAATACAGTCATTGTGTATTTTAAAGAGTATTTTAAACGTCTAAATAAAAATGGTAGAAGTAAAATGTTTTTTTTTCTTTGTACAAGTATTCAGTTTTAATAATGCACACGGCCACATGATCGAGCATTATCCAGTAGGACTTTCCGTTTAACATTTCATGCTACTGTTTATGTCTTCACATGAACATGCCCTTGTCTAATCTAGACTTTAAAGTGACTTTAAAGTGACTGTCTGATGTCGCTCATTCAAATAATAGCTCTATTCTCTGATAATATTTAATCAGCATAACCTGTGTGGACGTTTCCAAGTGTCCCAGGAAATAGGCAGTACATAAACAGTAACGTAAGCATAAAAGAATGTGTGACATGACACAGAGTCTGGTCACACAAACAAGCTCTTTCACTTATGCTGAATTCACCAGTGCTGCAGTGTTGAATACTAGTACAAGAGTCACTAGAATTACACAGATTTTTTTGTCTTGGAAGAGAATTGTTGATAATTTTTTTTAAATCATAGGTTTTGATGTTTAGTATATGATGTTAGATAAAGTTGTATGTGTTTTTGTATTCTCTGTTAGATTGCTGAGCTCTTCATCGATGAGAAGAATTGTATCCTTTCCTGAAAATTCCTCTGGGTTTCTTCTCATCCACTGTGGTGACATAAATTAAGGCCTAGAGCATTTTAGCCTTCACACACTCTGCAAAACCTTTGAGTACTCCAACACTCACCTATACTTATCTGTGCATTTGTCCCAGAGAAAATTGTCAAAGTTTACATTAAATCAATAAATCATTTTGATTTTTTTGAGAAGGAAATAAATCACTTATCATGTCTAGAGTGTACGCATCCATTCATCTTTTGCGTTGACTAGAATGTTGTTGTCTTGTTTTGTTCTCTTTTAAAATGATATGCAGATGTTTATCATTTGTTTTCATTTAACAAAAAAATCTAAAGAAAAGCATATCGGATCTACAGCCAAACATCTCTTGTGTATGTGTATAGCCCTGGATGCAAATAGACCTTAAACATTCCAGCATTCAGAGGAGATGATTTCACTTTTCATGCCATTAACCTGCAATCAAAAATCAACATTCGCTCTACATTCATTTCCCAGATCATTTCTTTCTGTCCAGTGCAGTGCGGTCCTGATTGGTTCTCTGTCTGATTAAAAGTCTAAGTAAAATCTCAGATAAACTCTAATAACCTGCTGGGTTGGAACAGTAAGGCCCTTAATATAGATGATACAACTAACCATGAGCATACTTTACCTTGACTGTGTTTAGCAAGGTTGATTTTAATGTTTGTGTGTAGGTTTTATTAAGATTGGCTGAATGTTCATATGATTATCATTTCGCCTCAACCACGGGCAAATTTCTAGAGCAAAGCTACAATCATTTGAAGCACAATATTTAGTGCACAATTTGAATCTGCATACACACGTGATTGTGATAGCCATCGATTCATTGTAATAGAAGGAACTGGGAATATACAGACTGTCAAAATTCAGAATAAATGCCATTTTATATTAGCACTTTGGCAAGAGCGACACAAACAATCTCTAATGACAAGTCACATATTAGATTAAACACAGGGTAATCACATTCCTAATTTAAGTACAGCTGGGATCTGCCAACATGCCATGGCATCGGTGCTGGTGGTTGCTTAGCTCTGAGTGTTTGCCTATGAGTCAGACATCTGAAAGATCAGTGGTGCTATCTTGGAATCAGATGCTGTAATTAGTCTTCTGTCACAATTTTTCCAGTCCGATAGAATGCTAAGTTACCTGGAATGATTTTACTTGCCATTGAAAATCGACCTCAGTGAATAGCACGGGTATGCAATTGTATACATAACAGTGCCAGATATTAATAATAAAGTTATGTTCATAACATGCCATACCAAAATAGAAACTTTTCTAGTAATATAACCCTACTAACTAGCCAATTCATATCTATTTTAAGTATATTTTCCTTATGCTCAAACACTATCCTGTTACAAAGAGATTTGTTTTTGTCCTTTCTGCATGCCTTTGTCTATGTAAATACACTTTAAATACTATGTCTATTAATAGTGTCTAGTAATAGTTCCAGCACATGCTTTATGTCTTTCTATGGTGCAGACAACACTGCCCAATCACAACTCTCGCTGAGGTGTAGAAAAGCAGCTCCATTGCTTCATCCGAGAAAGAATTGTATTGCATTGGAACAATACATCACATGTATTAGCTGTGAATGTTTTTATTTATTTATTTAAATTGATTCTAAGAGCCTGGATGTATGTCCTAACAACTCAGCACTTCTCATGATAAGCAAGTCTGCTCCTTCACTCATATAAAACAGATGAGAAAGCACTGCAGTTCATTCAGGCAGAGAAGATGTTCTATGAGGTGGCATTGATCGAACTCACGGCTCTACAGAGAAGCACAGGCAAGTCAGTTTAATGATTCATCCAGCAACTCCTTCATAGTTCTGTCTGGTTCTACAGGATCATTTATTGTTATGGTTTTAGGTTATTTAAAACATCTTATTATGGGAACACCAATGTATCACTTAAGTAGTCTGTTAAAAAAGAACTATAATGATGCTTACTGTATGGGGTTGATGGGCATGCATTCACTAGAATGGCATTGTAAATTATTCAATTTAGACTAAAAAAAGTGAAGTTTTAACTCCCTGTAGAGTGCAACAGTGCATTTAGCCCACGCTCATCATAATTTACTGAGCAAGAAAAGCCATTTGTCTCCTCGTCTGATGCATGTCAGCATGGTGTTGTCCTAGTTGTCTGATGTTGCTGAAGCAGCACGCAGCTTGTGTGTGTGTTCAGAATGAAAGTGTGCTTCACCACAGACAGATAAATGGCTAGTCTACTCATTTCGTTCAAGAGCCGTTGGAGTCTGGGATATACTGAAGCCTGACTCAGCACTTGCCAATTGTATTGCTGTGACTGCCTCCCTGTAGAGAGGACTGCTGTTTTACTCAATGAGACTCCAGTGAGTAGTGTCAGGATAAAGATCTGCTGCCTCTTGAGTCTCATATTTACAGAAGCCTGCTGTTTGGAGCTCTCTAGTTTGGCAACTCACTTCAGTTTGCGATTTATTCTTTTATGTTTATTTTATATAGTTAACAATATTACTTTCTCCTTTCAAGCCTGGTTGGACAACCGTGCATAGAGATAACATATATTCATAAATATATACAGTATATATAGTTAAAGTTTTAAAAGTTTTCAAGTAGTTTATTTTAAGATATTAAAGTTTTGTGGGGGTTTTTTTAGTTTTTTTTTATCAACCTGACATATTCTTCAAAATTTATGTTGTTGGTTTTTACCAGTATTCTCTTCTTACTTTCCCTCTTGATAGTATTTGAAGTAGTGTTTGCTAAGTGTGTGACCATGTGTGCCTAAGAACATTTGAATATCTGGGTGTGGCAAAATCAGGTGTCCTGTCCTTCCTTTCTCTCTCTTTCTACATAGTCTGTTCCTTCTTGTGCTCGTGCGGTGTGTCCTCAGACCGCTGAAGAGTTCCGGCTTTAGTGGCATACTGGCTTGGGTTTTCTAATTTGGTGTATTTTTGTGTACTAGGCACTCAGGAGGAAAGTACACTGGGTTCTCCAGGATGGTTCTCCCAAGAGGAGTTATCAGCACAGGCCTCGCAGGCCCAGGATCTTGAAAGGCTGGCCCAGCTTTGCATCATGAGTAAAAGGTACAAGTTTTTCTAACCATGCTAGTGCACTTTTCATCGTTCAGATGAAAGTGTATAATGTGTCTATTTGTGTAAAGGGTATGATGTTATACCATTTTCTTCATTATATATCATCTCATTTTATTATTTGAAATGTTTTGTGTTTTGATAGAAATCAGAAAAATCTATTGAAGAGCCATCAAATTAAATTTACATCATTAAACAGCTGTTAACAGAAAACGCTCTCCTGGTAGTAAGGGTTTAGTGGAGTCCCACTGTGGATATGTGGTGAATAATTTATAAAATAGGAAGTCAGAATTTTGTCCTATGTGTATTTCAGTCCTATGTGTATCTAGTGTAGAGTACTAGAGTCTGTCCTATTATGTGCTACACTATGTTTTATTATTATCTTTTAGTATTTCTATATCACTTGAGCATTTTAGCCTTACACTTACTGCCATAACAGATCGGACTACCCCACATAACACTACTAACAGATTTGACTACCCCATATATTAACATTTTATGTAAATTAACCGATTTTAAATACTGTTACATTTAAAATTTAACACTATTTTTTTAATTTAGTCTCTATCCCTGGACTACATATAGGAATTAAGGAATGGTAAGAAATGTTAGATAATCTAATTGTAAAAGGCAAAAATATTTGCACTTTAGCACTAATTATGCATTTGTAACATCACATATTTATATATTTATGTTTCACTGTTAAAACCTGAGAGTCTTTATCTGTTGGCTACACAGGTTTCAGTCTCTACATGTTTCTGCATATTATAAACTCACCGCACTCATTTAGAGCACATTGAGGACTTAAGAACAACCAGTTAATATGTTATACAAAGATTTTATATTTCCTTTAACAACTACTGTTGTGTGTCATGGAGCATTGTGTGTGTGTGTGTGTGTGTGTGTGTGTGTGTGTGTGTGTGTGTGTGTGTGTGTGTGTGTGTGTGTGTGTGTGTGTGGAAAATGGAAAATGGTTGATTAAACTGAACCACAAAGGTTAAAAAGGCAGGAAAGTGATGAGTGTTATGTGACTTCACAGGCTTCAGGTGTTACTAGGGCACCCTCACACTGGTATCCTGTTTCCTCAGAGGGATTAACATGGCCAGGGAGAACTTTTATGGCCACCATGTACTTTACACTTGGACACAGGCATCCATGCTTATGCCCACCTTTGTTGCCACTGACTACAGACTTTAGTCTTTTTGTAACATTTAACATTATTCTGCAGAGGATGCAGAACTGATGCTAAAATAATTCAGCTGACATTAAATATATATAAACTGTGATTTAGATTTTTTTTATTGAGCTAGAGTTTGAAAACAATCATCATCTTTGTTTTATTATGTGAACAAGGACACAAGGATACATGTTAGTATTTGCATTGTAATCTTTTAATCTCAGCCTGGGTACAGAGGGTCAGGTAACAGTGGAAATCACAAAAGGGCAGTGTTCATGCACACTGAAAAAGCAGGTACCTTTATTTTCAGTTTCACTCTCTAGACATAAACACTCCAGCTCAGCGGAATTTGCTTATGAACTGTTAAGGATGGTGTTTCTTTAAAGTCAGAAGGACCGTGTGGTGTGTTAAAAAAAATTCACAAAAACATACTTTCTTAGCATTTTCACTACTGCAGCTGTGTGTTGATTCCAGGAACTGCAGTCAGCTAGTGGTGAAGTGAGACAGTTTTAGAGTCGGCCCATTCTGAGCCTGCAGTTTTATCTCCATTTGCATCTGCTAAAAATAGATAAGGTTGTCTGACATCATCAGCAGTCTCAGGTGTAACTAATTGCAAACATTTGTAGGATTGCTAAAGCCATCCATCAATATGCACACACACTTTTATTTGCTCACCCCACAGAGTGAATAAGCCTCTTGAATCTTTCAGTGAAGCGACGGCTAGCGGTGCTGCCTCACTGAAGGCATTCTCTTCTGAGAGCCTCTGTGTAACTGCCGATCACATGTCCCACATGAACAGTCCAAAACCAAGCAAACTGACACCAATCCATTACTAAGTGAAACTGGATTAGGGTTAAGGAATAACAACTTTGAAATCAGCCTCGCAGAGAAAGAACAGATGTACAGGTGAAATGCAGACGTGATACTGTAGGCCTTAACCATGCATTTTAAAGAAGGATTTACAGTATTCCATAGACAGCAATAAGACAGAAATGTGTGCATACCATGTATACCTATGAAAGACTCACAAACCAAATGTGATGGAAATTAGAGTATCAAATAACCGGGGCAGTGTATATCTAATACATCGCCCTACATTCACAAGGACAGAACAACTCCATGTTTGATGGCAAAGGTCACACATCCTACTGCCTCTACATTTACAGTTACATTAAGTCATTTAGCAAACATCTTATATTCAAAGTGACTTACAAAACAATATAAACTAATCTAGCTAATTTGCATGGCCTCTATTAGACATGTCAGCTGCAATCAAAGTGCACGTGTTTTAGGATTCATAATACACTGAAATAGAAGCACATACCTGACAATGCAAAGCCTTGTTGTAGTACTGAAGGTATTTTGTACGTATGTAAGTGTGCCAGATCACATTGCCAAATTTCCACCATGGATTAGATGTAATCTTTTTAAATGAACTACTGCAATGCTATTTTTAGTCTCAAGTTATTTTTGTCCATTCCAGTCCATGACACTCTTTTGGTGCGTTTGGTGCCCAAATATACAAAACAAACATCTAAATACACTACATATACAGTTTATCATGCACTATAAATATATAGTGTAAAGTTGTGCTATGATGTAATAGAAAATGCTATAAATCTCTCTCACATTAATAAGAACATCATTCAGGATTTTCTCAAGGATGACCTGAAATGAGGCCTTTGTTGAATTCAGTTGAGTGTTTCCTAAATGCTAAGAGTTATTTGTATCAGCAACATGTGGTCTTCATCACCAGTTCAATGCTCTACAGTATTGTCAAATCTTGATGCTGTTCTGTACAATGTTATAATTACAAGAACAAGCTACTAGCTGACAATAATGAGTTTTCATGCTATAACAGCTTGACAACTGAATAAATGCCTTACCAGAACTCCATCATACAGAATCCATTTTTCTTTTGCAGAAACCTGTTTTTTACACTCTCATGCTCTCTCTCTCTCTCTCTCTCTCTCTCTCTCTCTCTCTCTCTCTCTCTCTCTCTCTCTCTCTCTCTCTCTCTCTCAAATCTGTTTGACTGAAGGCTTTAGTCTGTTACCCTGTAATCATACTTGCCTAATGCACACACATTTTCTGTTAAATCTAACCTGACCTTCTAGACAAAGCACAGCCAGTGAATTACTATTTCAGATCTATCAGAGTGACACACAACAGCTCAGAAATAGTATAGTATGTATGTATGTATGTATGTATGTATGTATGTCAGAGTGACACACAAAAGCTCAGAAACATCATATTATATATGTATGTATGTATGTATTTATGTATGTATGTATGTATGTCAGATTTACAGCTCAGAAACACCATATTATGTATGTATGTATAGTATGTATAGTATGCATGTATGTATGTATGTATATGTATGCATGGTATGTATGGTTTGTATAGTATGTACTGTATAGTATGCATGTATGCATGTATGTATGTATGTATGTACTGTATGTCAGAGTGACACACAACAGCTCAGAAACACCATATTATAGACATTGTAATGGTTGTCATTTTAACTAAAAATCTTATCCACTGTAGATTCAATATAAAAATATGACTACACTGTTCTAATATACACCACTGCTTGTGTCCATTTTGACTGTTTTATGACAATGAAGTGATTACCATGTGTGTTTTACTCACACAATACATTATGAACCCCAGACAATGATACCATAGGAGTCTTCAGTGTGTATATTCACAGTACGGTGTAATGTACACTTATATTTCTATGAGAATATTTTTATTGTCCTTATTTCCTTAAACAAAATGTTTTCTTTTCAGACCCCATCTTGCTTTAGAGTACAGCGGCAAGGTGTGTATGTATGCATGAATGTATAGTATGTATGTATGTATGTATGTATGTATGTATGTATGTATGTATGTATGTATGAATGTATAGTATGTATGTATGTATAGTATGTATGTATGTATGTATGTATGTATGTATGCATGTATGTATGTATGTCAGAGTGACACACAACAGCTCAGAAACACCATATTATATATGTATGTATGTATGTATGTATGTATGTATGTATGTATGTATGTATGTATGTATGTATGTCATGGTACCTGCATGAAGTACCAGTAAATAAACCCTGAGGTATTATTATTATTATTATTATTATTATTATTATTATTATTATTATTACAGGTTTTACATATATTGTCTCTGCTTGTTTTAGGCCACAAAAATACACCAACGAGCATTTGGTAATGATCACCCCATCACAGCCAGGAGCCTGGAGCTACTGGGCACTGTCTATGCTGAGATTGGCAAGACTGAATACACAGGTACAATAAGCTGCTGGAGGAAGTTAAAATGTTGTCCCACTACATTAACTGTACAAACCGAAACTAAAATTCCCCTTTATTAAAATGCCAGTTTTTTTAAATCCCAATTTATTATAATTTCAATTATAAAAATATATTTAAAAAATGTTGGTAATATTTAAATATATAACTAAATGTTGTTATATATATATATATATATATTACAAATTATTACAAAATATATAAAATATATCATTACCTTTTTAAAAAATTGACTTAATTCAGTAAAATAGATCTACTAATGTAAACGAAATTAGAGCAAGTATTCCTCTTTTTTATTTTTTATGTTACTCATATTGTTTTTATACTGTAGCTTATTGAAGATTTAAGGGGAGAAATGAAATGCTTCTTGTTTCTGTTATGCTGGGAGGCATGCCAGATGCTGCTCCACATGGTTATAAAAAAATATAGCTTATGTTCATCTGAGATACTGAGTCAAGCTTTTTTTTAAGAAAACACTTTCAGTACAGCATCTTCTGTACAGCTCAGCATCTTGGTACAGGTGCAGAAGGTACAGCCTGCTGAAAAATGAGTGTATATTAGCCACATCCTCTGCTTATTACAAAGATCACAAACCTTCCACAAGAGGTATACAAAAATAGCTGTCCTCTGGCGGATTTGCTGGGATTTAAAGTGAAGCAAAAGAACAGTAACACATTAATTACTGTGTACACTATATATTACTTTAGTCATTACATTGCACTACTTACTAGTAAGCTTTCGATTTCGATCGCAGAAGATTCCTGAAGTTTTTATCATGTCAACGTGTCCAATGTGATGTTTGTTCTACAACTATGATGATTTAAGTCCTTTTGGAAAACCATTCTTTCGAAGACATTACACAATACCTTTTCAGCTGAAAATGTATATAAGAAATCTGACAGGGAACGCTTTTGCTCATCAAAATGTTTCTGTATGCATTGTACTTTAAATAATGAACTAAAAGTGCTTCAATACTACCTGCTCATTTCACAGACTCATTGAGTCAGTACGTGTCAGCTATGTCAAAATCATCCTCAGCCTTTGAGTCATACAACAGTACACTCAACGGTTTCACCCTCAGTGATAAAGACTCTGAGCACTTGCACAGAAAAGACCCACATCTTCCATCAGACACTTCAAAACCAAAGGTACTGTAATGATATTTGTTAGTTGCATTGTTGGTTAATAAGAGAGTGAATTAAATAATCGCTCATGCACCAAGAAGGAACCATTTTCATATCCCTGGCTATAGGTCATCAACCGTAAGATCCCCACCTCCATCCTAAAGAGGACCAACGAACCATTCTTAACTCAGAGACGGAAAACAGAGCGGCGCGTTCGTTTCAGTGAGCCAGAGATTACTGTTCATGGTAAGTGACTAAACATGAGACCTGCAAGTCACTCTAAAGTGAGAGCTATATTATTAAAAACTAGTCTTGAAAATAGAAAATAAGTAAAGTAATTTAAGGTGTTGTGACAGATCTTTGCCTGTGGGACAGAATTTAATGAATCGACCAGGTTCAATAGCACACTTACATGTCCAAGTAAGTTACAAACATAATTAATTATACATGCAATTATACATGCAAAAGAGGTACTGTGTAGTCTGTGCTATTATTTTTTACGACAGGAAGACAATATATATAGTCTGGTCTAATGTGCTAGCTGTTTCTTCTTTAGGAATACACAGAGTTGTCATGTTTCTCTTTGTGTGCCTGTTATATTTCTTTATTTTTTTATATTTTACAAAGGCATTCAATTTAAATGGCAACATGACTACACTGTGATTGATGAATATTGGTCTTCCAGCTGCTGTTGTCTTTGGGCATGTTTTATCTCAGCTTAGAGAATCTAATAGTTAGATAAAGCAATCAAAACCTAAAGTGCTTTTTCATTACTTTGGATTCCCAGACATTCCGTACTATGACTCTTTGGGAGGTGAGTGTATTGTGTAGTGTATTGTGTATTGTGTCATTGAACAGTGATTGTTAATGTAATGTGCATGACATATGAACTCATCTTGCGTGAGCTTGACACATTCTGTTGTCAAAAATAAGTGCATGTGCAAACCTGAACTTCACCTTGTTTTCCAGTTAAATAGTTATGAGTTGCTGCTTATTACCTCTGTGCTCTCTCCCATCTGCAGGATATGACTCGTATCAGAGCCGACCTCATCTGGCCCTGCTTACATGTCTGTTCCTGCTGCTTTCAGCATTGGGTTTAGCTCTGTACTGCACACACCGCCGACGGCCCCATCGCGCCTGTGAGGAACTACAGGCAGCACTCGCTGTATATCTGCTGCGGTTCAAACAAATCCTGTGGGGCTGCTGGATCTGGCTGACCATGCAGTGATTAGATCAGACTACCAGTGGCATCACTGTTCTCTAGCCATGCTCCCATGAATACAGAAAGCCAAGCAATGGCACAGCATAGACTACTGTACAAAGCTGAGACTCATGGTTTTATGGAAGAACTTTGGAATAATGAGCACTTAACGTAAGACCCTTTATTTGATGGTCCCCACTGAAACTGAAAATGCCTTCAAAATCCACTTATGAAAAATATGTAAAGATTTGCACGCCATCCACAGATGGCATTCTTATGCCCTTTATGATTCAATGCCATATTCTTATTTAAACTGTAAGGTAGATACATTTCCAATTTATACTGTATATACAGTATATATATATGCCCTTTGTAGCACTTTTTTTTTTTTTTTTAATTTTTAATAATATCTGTTCCCACCTATTCAAAGAATGCTCATAGGAACCATCAAACAAAATCTTACTGTATTAAAGCTAGATTTAGTATGAAGTTTTCGATCATTTTTTAAATTAATATACTGAGTATGTTGAATGTCCCACATAATTACACAGATGCACTTTTGCAGCTCTGCTTCTCCATAAATCACACACATCTCACAGAATATTTTTTGTATTTACTGCAGCTGTCCATATAGAATGATAGAATGCAAAACTCTATTATTTATTTCACTATTAATCCAACATACTTTGAATAGTTACACATGTAAATAGAAAATATTGATAAGTAATACATTTTATTGTGCATAGTGTATTTGAATGTACATAGAATCGCTCAATACTCAATATGACTCAGTTTCAAATGATCAGACTTCGGCATAATGTTAAGCACAAATGTTTACTAAAAAAGGGAAATAAAACTTTCACAGTGTAGCCAGCCATATTTTCTGCCAAGTCAGATTTACTTCATTATTCAAAGGGCATGGAAATTTTTATTTTACAAAAGTCCAGAGTAGTTTTGAATTATTCCTGTTTCTGTTGAGTTTATTTTTGCAAGAACCAGCTGGTGTGTGTGTGCGTGTGTGTGCGTGTGTGTCTGTTTGTGTATAATTCTTCTATTTATTTTAATATTTTTGTATTTTGAACTTTTTCCTTTTTTTAATAATTTTTAATTGACCTCATTCTCTGTGATTTTAATTATATCATGTTTTATTTTATGTTAAAGACGATTTTGAACCCTTTAAAAGTCAGTGGTAAACAGATATAAATAGGCATTCAGTACCAACTATGATCAAATGTTCAAGCAATAAAATGTGCGTTCTGTGATTGTTAATATACACCAATAATACTGAAAAAAAAATGAAAAATGCTGTATTTTTAAAGGAATTTAAGTTAAACCAGTTTAAAGAAACAGGCAAACAATCTGTTGAGAAATTATTTGTAATAATGAATGAATGTTTTCAGTACATCAGTGGTACCAGCATTCATATTATATGGCTTAATTGAAATATCCATGTAGATTAATTATTTTACAAAAAAGATTGATTCACATGGCCTCATGATAAGGGATTATAGCAAATACACACTCAATATTCTCAGTGTATCTTATGTTTGTATGTAAAGTATGTATCAGATATAATCCCTTTTAATGAGTGTTTTCACTTAAAAATTATTTATGTAAACAGTCTATAATCATTTGTTTCCAACACTAACTAAACCTCATCATCACTCATTAATGATCAGTCCTTTAGCATTTTTGGTCCCTGCTACAGATTAATGCTGGACATTAGATGTGTTTCCACTCTTATTCATCTAGCTAATTGTACTGTATCATGCTGCTTGGTGGGTGGAGCTCTGGGGCTTTACACACTAAACTAAATGTTGAACAAATTCATTAGGTACTGTGATATGCAGAAAATAAAACCACTGTGAGATCATTTGTGAGGAAATTAATCACTGTCTCAGTAACATACAATGTCTGAAAATCATCCTGAAGAGTAATTACATACATTTGTACATAATTATGCATAAATAGCTAAACAACATACAGCGCATGATGATTCATTGTATAGCACAGCTTAATACTGTGCATGTGTAATGTTTGAAGAAAATTCAAACCAAATGGTTTGTACTTGAACTTCAGATCTTCAAGGCAATATAAGACAATGTTCATTTAAAAGGGAACTGACTCGAGATGATTTGATTCTTTATTTGCTCTAAAGTCTCATCAGACAGAGCACATTCTCTCTTTATGTTCCAGGATTGTTTTTGTTGGGAGTTTTTCCTCTCCACTTTACATTAGTGACACTGTATGAGACTGCTTTTAATAGAAGTGCCTTTTTAAGGTTCTCTCCTTTCTCTCAGTTTAAATCACATTGTAACAGGTCATCAATAAAAGCCATCAAATAAACAACATTGCAACCAGAGAGATGACGTATGCTAGCACTTTTCATTTGCTGCATGTTTTATTCACTCACTGACTGTCAGCAAACACTTTATCAAACACTTTATCAAAGTCTATCCCAGGAATTCCGTGAGGGAATTCTACACTCTACACTCACACACACATACACCCACACACACACTCACACTCTACACTCACACACACACACACACACACACACACCTTCAGAGAATTTAACTTTATCCATCTCCTGACATGTTTTGGGCAGTGTGGAGGAAACCCATGCAGTTTAGTACTGAACCAATTTTAAATAAACTGAGGCATTTGAATGTTGTATCATTGTCACTCATCTGACGTTTTAACTAATTTATTAATTTTATTTATTAATTTATAAAACTAAGTTTATTTATAAGCATATTTTTTATCATTCAAAATTAGTAATTGCCTAATTATCTATCTATATCTTGCATGAAGAATTTCTCATCCATTCTACAGACTTCTGTTCACTTACTACATCACTGTGATTCATTCATTCATTCATTCATTCATCTTCTACCGCTTATCCGAACTACCTCGGGTCACGGGGAGCCTGTGCCTATCTCAGGCGTCATCAGGCATCAAGGCAGGATACACCCTGGACGGAGTGCCAACCCATCGCAGGACACACACACACACTCTCATTCACTAACGCACTCACACACTACGGACAATTTTCCAGAGATGCCAGTTAACCTAGCATGCATGTCTTTGGACCGGGGGAGGAAACCGGAGTACCCGGAACCCCCGAGGCGCGGGGAGAACATGCAAACTCCACACACACAAGGCGGAGGCGGGAATCGAACCCCGACCCTGGAGGTGTGAGGCGAACGTGCTAACCACTAAGCCACCGTGCCCCCTCTCACTGTGATTGGTAGCTATAAAATACATTATATGAACACCTGCGAGAGATTTTAGTAGCAGCTCTCGCCAACACCATCATCAAAATGCCAACTGAGGGAATAGTTTTGGAAGAATAATGTTCAGTCATTCAGTATAGTGCCAGAGACTTGTAGAATTTATACCAAGGCACATTATAGCTGCTCTGGTGGCTTCTGGCAGGTTAACACTTTAAACACTAAACACTTTCTTTTGGTCTTTTGTATGTCAGAGGTTCAAAGAGTAATTAGATAAGTAATTACATTACAGTTATCAAGAACACAAGGAAATGTTATATCTAAATGAATTAGATGTTCTCTTAATTCCTAACCCATTTTTAAAAGTTTTGACATCTGAATTCACTTAATTCTGTGAATTAATTCTGTCAATATTTTTCTGATATTTCATAATAAGCAATACCAAATACAAACACCTGGAAAGCAGATGTTATAAAAACCTATAATTAGAAGATTAATTCACAACAAACTGCAAACATATAAAGAAAAAAGGGCACAGATAAATATGGCAGGTGTTTTATATTGGACATGGAGTACAAAGGTTTAACAGGTTATAAAGATATGCTCAAATAATTATTCATGCACTTTCCAAATTAAATGAACAGAGAATATAAATATGGCATTGAGGCAACAAACGATAATTTGGCTATTTTTAAACTGAGTATATTGAAAATGCACACACACATTTATTCCAGCATGCAACAAGATTTCAGGTGGCAAATACCTACACGTTGCAAGAAA
Organism: Tachysurus vachellii; assembly: GCF_030014155.1. Taxonomy (NCBI): domain Eukaryota; kingdom Metazoa; phylum Chordata; class Actinopteri; order Siluriformes; family Bagridae; genus Tachysurus; species Tachysurus vachellii. The sequence goes on from NC_083469.1 coordinate 14,456,168, forward strand.
ATAAGTAATGCTGAAAGACTACACACTGTGCAATTGTATGCCTTTTTTTGCTTCAATACCCATTTTGTTTCATTTGAAAAATGTTGTATGATTAATAAGTCCATTATGGTCTTTTGTTAGAAGCTGTAAGAAGGTAATGCAGACACATTTTCATATTGAACTGCCTATATGGTTGTACTCATCTTTACATACATCACACTTGCTGTATATGCATACACATATAGATAATAAAGAAATGATAAGAACAGAACCAGAGAAAATAAATATCTACTGTAAACCAATCTAGACCAAATACTGTAGATAGAAAACACCAACAGAATTTGAATTCATTTTGAGACTCATATTACAGAATTCAAGCCTATAACAAATACAGTATAATAATTTGTACCCAAAATTTGAGGTTAGTAAAGTAAAAGTACAATAAGATATAATGGTATTTGTGTTACTGGACATGTGCAATATTTAGATTAATTGTAGCGTAAACAGGTTTCACAATAATTTAATAGCACTATAGGTCATTAGTCAGTCACTTACATTTTAAGCCCCTGTATAACTATCAAGGCTGCAGTAATCTCTACATTCTGGGACCAAAAAAGAGCCAAAGTTCTCTTTGCCACAATAGTGTTTCAGACCTTTCATTCTTAAGAACAAAATCTCTTTCATTTCATTTTGGTGAATTTTTGCCCTGGGAAGAGCTCAACATCAAATGCATAACATTTAATATTTATTATTAAGCAATGAATAAAAAGTTAAATTTAGATTTTTAATAAAGAAGTCTTTGGGGTAAGCTTGCAGACAGCCTTTTACATGTCGATTTAGATGTCGATGTTTGATTCAGTTTTACTGGCCTCCCACAGATTACAGACAGGTTGTCAGGAGCTGTTTAAGGTGCATTAACAGTTCAAGCACAACATGTCTGTGGCAAAAACAACCTTGACATACTAATCATTTCAGTGCCTGTCAGCTTTGTGTCTCAGCTCGAATCATCACATTCAGACAATCAGACCATGTGCTGTGCTTCTAGAGAGATTCAGATCATGGAACTTTTCTTATCCAGTACGTCAGAGCAGCGGCGTGAGGAGCGGCCCAGCAGGAACTCCTTCTCGTGGATCAGGCTGTCCAGCAGGTCTTCCTGACGGTAGTTATAGTAGACCTTCAGGAAGGCCATGAAAGTGATACCCAACCAGGTCAACCAAGCAGCCCAAAGTCCAAACTACAGGGGAAAGTAGTGCCATGTATTATGTTTTCAAATAAACAGAGAATAACAAACAAATAAATAAATACTAAACTCAATGGTTCTGATTACATATAATATATTCAGATCACACTTACTTGTGCAATGGCAAACTGGTCATAGTATGAAGAGTTGTCTAAGCCCAGCTCCAAATCAGTGTCTTGTAAATCCTCACAGCTAGAAAAAAAAAGGACGTAAACTACTACCGTTAAAGTTCTTAGAATTCATTCACTTACAGACATTACATAATATCTGAAAGATTAAAATTCATATTTATATGAAATATGAATCAATGTTCAAGACACTGGAGTTGAATTTCACAAATTCTGCTTCTGATAATACACCAGATAGCTACTTTCTTACTTTCTGTATGCGAAATGATATATGTATGTGACTGTCAGTTTCTTGTGTACATTAACATGAAAAGGAAAACATTAAATGGCTTAGCAGTGTTTAAATGATACATAGCATTATATCTGTCATTACTGAACATACTGAATTTCTTTTTCTTTTTTGAGCACAGTTGAACAACAGACGCAATGCCTCGGCTATCCAAATATAATGGCTTAAGCTTAATTTGTTAGTTGATTGTGTTGACTAATCATTGCAGCCTGAAATTCTTAAAATACACTTGAAAGATTATTTTACCTGCTGGGCATGCTGCCCCCCTCTGTAATAGCATCGCACCACAAGTTAAAGCCCACAGTCACAATGGTGCTCGACAGGAACACAGCACACACCACAAACAAGCTGATCAGCAGGTTCAAGAAGGCATTAAATATGGAGCTGTGGAAAAGCAAGCAAAAGTTCAGAATGCTGCGAGATATCTACAAGAGCTGCATTTGAAAGAAGTCAAATTAGGATACTTATAAAACAACAGACGTGTTTTATGACTATATCCAACAATAGAAAACACACTCACTCCCTCTAATGTGTCAGTCTGGTGCTGTTGATTTGCCATCATATAATTACATATACAATTAACAATACTGAACAGCTGCATATTGAGTAGGTGCATGGATGCTAGATTAAGGCACTTCGTCTCTATGCGAAATAAATGATGCCGTAAATAACAAAATGTATTTAAACTCTTTCTTCTCTTACAACCTTTTTTTTTTTTTTTTTTTATGAAAAGGGATAGCCATCAGTTATAAAAGTATAACATAATGAATTTTGCAATAAATACAGTATTTGAATACAATATGCATATAATCTTAGTAATAAAATGATTTATGGTGGAACACATTTTTTATTGTGAGCTGTGAGCATCCTAAATAATCACAGATGCTCCATATGTTCCTGTGGGTGATTTGATGACTCATGGTATACAAGGTTTCCAGCATAAAAAAATAATTGGATCAAATATTGCATGATCTTTAATCACACTGTTCATCTGTGTCCTTTACTATATAGTAAAGCTTATTACAAGTGTAATGTGCTCCAGTTTGGGGTTTTGTGCATCCCAAACATACTTAATGCATCAATCTAGGTCATATTTTACAGGAGATGTAGGTGAAATGTAAAGACACTCACTCGTCATGGCCTTTGCAGATGAGGAAGAGCAGCCTCCAGGCCTGAACAGCAGACAGCACGAGCGAGGCCACGCCGACGAAGGTGATGAAGCTGCATGAGGACTTTGGTCCCCAGTCCTCCACCATGAAGCGCTGCTTGGACACCGTGATGTTCTCGTTCTGCCACATACCCCGTGTGAAGAGCAAACATTTTCCTCCGAAGTCCTCCGCATTTTCAGAGAGAGGCACTACGGCGATAAACCCAAAGAGGAAAGCCAAAAAATATAAGACGCACTGCGTGAATATAAAATTATTTTTTGCCATTTTCAGCCGGTTCGCGCTAAAGCAGCTGAGCACCGGTGCTGCGCATGCGCAGTTCCACTCTACTGGCGTGAGAAGAGGGCAGTATCGGAATAAAAAAATGCAAAAAAAAAAATTCTGCACAAAGAGAGCGTTTGAACAGGGAATAATAATTTAAAATACAAGTTTTCCAATTGTTGTTCCAATATATGATGCTGATTATGTTGTTCCAGTATATGATTGATTGCTTACAACTGTATTCAGGACCAGAATCAGAAAGATCTTTATAAGACCAGGTATGTTTTCACATACGAGGAATTTGTTCTAGTACAGAAGCTCCACAGTGTAAACAGAATGGCATTGACAAGACATGAACATATACAGTATATAATATAGACAGTTGTATGTACAGTGGAAAAATGTGCAAATTGAAATATAAATAAGTAAGTATGTGTTTTAAGTAAATAATGTAGTGTTGTGTGTTCTGTGTATGTCAAGTGTTCATCAGATGGATTGCCTGAGGGAAGAAACTGTTCCTATGTCTGGTCGTTCTGGTGCTCAGGTCTCTGTAGCGTCGACCAGATGGCAACAGTTCGAAGAGTGAGTGTGCTGGATGTGAGGGGTCCAGAGTGATTGTCTTTGCCCTTTTGCTCACTCTGGAGAAGTACAGATCTTGGAGAGTGGGGAGTGTTGTACCAATGGTTCGATCAGCAGTCCGGACTACCCTCTGTAGTCTCCTGAGGTCGGATTTGGTAGCTGAGCTGAACCAAACAGTCACTGAAGTGCAGAGGATGGATTCGATGATGGCAGTGTAGAACTGTTTCAGCAGATCCTGCCACAGCCTTTTTCACAATGGAGTCAATGTGAATGTCCCACTTCAGGTCCTGAGAGATTGTGGAGATTGAGGAATCTGAATGACTCCACTGCTGTCACAATGCTGTCCATGATGGTGAGTGGGGGAAGAGCAGGGGGGTTTCTCCTGAAGTCCACGATCATCTCCACTGTCTTGAGCATGTTCAGCTCCAGGTTGTTAAGACTGCACCAGACAGCCAGCCGTTCAACCTCCAGTCTGTAAGCAGACTCGTCACCGTCCTGGATGAGGACGATCAGTGTGGTGTCGTCTGCAAACCTCAGGAGCTTGACAGAGGGGTCATTAGAGGTGCAGTCTTTTGTGTACAGAGAGAAAAGCAGTGGGGAGAGGACACAACCCTGAGGAGTGCCAGTGCTGATGGTGCGGGTGCTGGATTTTAGTTTTCCCAGTCGTACTAGCTGCTGCCTGTCTGTCAGAAAGCTGGTGATCCACTGACAGACAGAGGAGGGCATGGAGAGCTGGGTTAATTTGGGCTGTAGGAGTGATGGGATGATGGTGTTAAAAGCAGAGCTGAAGTCCACAAACAGGATCCTCGCATATGTCCCTGTCTGTCCAGATGCTGCAGAACATAATGCAGTCCCATATTGACTGCATCATTCACAGACCTGTTTGCTCTGTAGGCAAACAGCAGAGGGTCCAGTAATGGTCCAGTGATGTCCTTCAGATAAGCCAGAACCAGTCTTTCAAAGGATTTCATGACCACATAAATTAGAGCCAGTCATTTAGTCCGGCAATTTTGGATTTATTTGGGACGGGGATGATGGTGCAGCTTTTGAAGCATGAGGGGACTTCACACAGCTCCAGTGATCTGTTGAAGATCCGTGTGAAGATGGGGGCCAGCTGGTCAGCACAGGTTTTCAGACAGACTGTTGAAACACTGTCTGGGCCTGGTGCCTTTCTTCTTTTGTTCTTCCTGAAGACCTGGCACAGATCATCTTCAATGAACTGAATTTTAAGTGTGTTGGAGTCAGGGGTTACAGGAGGTGAGAATTTTCAAGGTGAGCTTTTTTCTTTCAAGGTGAGCTTTTTCAAACCTACAGTGGAACATGTTCAGGTCGTCTGCCAGTTGTTGATTCACCACAGTGCGGGGGTATGGTGTTGATTCTACAGATTTTTCTACAGATATTTATAAAAAAAATCACCACATTAGAACATACTTCAATAACATTACATATTCTACAAATTAATAAATAGGCACAAGCAACTGAAAGCCATGCTACTTGTTTATCTTATTGAAAACCCCCTTCATGCCTGGTAGCCCATTCATGCTGTTATATTCCAGCTTCATTTCTTTTAAACAAATTAATCAATTAATTTTCTACTTGCCGTACTGCTATTTTCGTAATTATTTTTTACAAATAATTTCCCTATAATATAGGCTTGAAGGAATAACTCCAGGAATTATCACTAGTACTTACCAGCTGGCAAAGATGGTTGACCAGGTTTTTCTTTGAAGCTGGTACAGTTACTGTTCAGACTATACCTGATTTTTCAGTAGGATAATAAGGTAGAACCAAGGGTGCCATAAGAAGAAGGGGCGGGTGACTGATTCATGGTTCTAATCAAAGACATAGCTTTGAAACAAGGCATGTAAACAAAGTCATAGCTTTGAAACAAGGCAATCCTGAAGTGTTCACTGTGTCTTATCCAACACCCAACACCCCCTAAGTCAGAGAAATGCTCCATCTTGTTATTGACTTGGGTGAGTTTGTATAAAATGGGCAAAAATAAAGAGGACTTATTAATCAGGAAGTTTAAAGAGAAAGCAGTAGCAGACGTATTTCTTTTTACAGCTTATTCTAGCACCATAATAGAGTAGTTCCATTTGAGTCATACTGTATGTAGCAGACCAAATTGTATGTACATAAAGAGCCCACTAAGGCTACTGCAATTTTATATGCACGTTACAGAAGTCTGGACATCTGCAGAGACCCACACAATACATCTGGCATACTTTGTCCTGTGTGTTAGTATTACCCAGCAACAAGCCTGAAAAAGAGACATTTCAGTTTAATTCTATTCATATAGACATGTAGACACAGCAGCTGCACTGGAGGCTGCTGCAGCATCAGGGAGCTCATCCATTTTTAATGGAAAAAATTAGCACCATCTCAACCAAGCAAACAAGCCCATTTATACTACCAGGCTAAAAAGACAGATTACAGAGCAAAAAAGCTTTACATATACAGCTTGTTTCCTCTATAGCAAGTCTACTTGTCAGCAAAAAACAAGTGATTTAAGTGATGGAGGTAAATGGAGTGAAGATTTGTGCAATTGCAAATTTTACATTTGCAAATAATTTTGCTAACTATACTAATCTGGTATATACTGTGTAAAGACATTACATATAATCCCAATTAAATCCATTTCAGTTCCAGATTGTAGGATGTGAATACAATATGGCTTGTTGCTTTATCCACATACAATTTTGATATCCAGTAACAGGCAGACATATTATAGATAGAGACCTATTGTGAAACATCACAAATTTTAGGAAAAAAAAGCATATCTGAGTCTGCCAGAAGTCTGTATGTATAAGAGTCTGTATTCACAGGAGAATACTTTAAAAACTGAGGACAGTAGAGCAATGCACCAATTGATCTTGCTTTGCATTTTTTGGCCATAGAACCAGACTTAACAACCAGTAAGTGCAGAATTGCAAAGAGCCCAACAATTCCAGATCGAGACTGAGACTTCAAGTTATTCATCAGAGCTCTTTATTTTCTGAAGTAATTTGTTAGGCTTTCTAAAAGAAAATTAATTAAATTTTAAAAACTATCATTTCATCTGTCTTGATTGTTTTAAATACAAATAATTGCTGTACAGTTACTATACAAAAATGGTGTATTTATCACTGTTGATTCTGCTGGATTTGTTTGGGAAAAAAACAGGACACTATGTAAATCAGGATTGTGAAATAAAGAACAGCAAACATGTTAAATCTATTTGACACTGATTTAATCCAAACCTGTGACATGATTAAGCAACAGTATTACACATCCAGAATCATAAAATGTCATTCATATTAATTTGTCACAAGAGATAAAAAATAAAAAATAAACAATGCAAACCTACAGCAGATATTAAGATTTTCTTTTTATGAAAATGCAGTTTTCAAATGTTTAGTCAACATACGGATATGTGAATAATGTCTAACATCTCAGAAATATGGTAAGCAAATCAGAACTGGAAAGCTTTTTTAACCCCATGTATCAATGATGTTGAGTCCTTTCTCACTCTCGCTCTCTCTCAGAATTGTTTGACCTGTTTGCACCTTTTCCCTTCAGCTTTTCTGCTTGACTCATCCTTTGTAGCCTAAAAACATAATTTAAAAACTGGATTACTTTTCAAGGGCATGGGTTTCATTAAATTCTTCGAATAATGCAGTCAAGGAGAATGAGAAAAATGTTTACACGTCTGTTACAGGTTATATCATTCAGAATTTTATGCAAGAATGAACAGTGTGTTCAGTGTGAATGTGTATTTGAGGGATTGTCATGGCTTTTCATCATTTACAGGTATCTACAATCTTGTAAGCTCACATAGTGCTGCATTTCATTTCCTCTGTTCATGTGTGGGTGGAGTCGGAGCCAAAATATCCTGATCCCATTAATCTATGCCTGAGGTTATGGGACAATCAAACAGCAAATGCTGCCCATAATGAAAGCCTCTAGCCGCAGCTTTTTCTTACAAAACCACATAGACATCAGCAAGCAAGCAGCACTTGAAAGTGGAGAATTTGATAAATGCAAGCAAGCGGAAAGGAAGTGGAGAATTTGATAAATGAGAATTTATCAAATGAGAATGAGAATTTGATAAATGATCTATATATTGCCCCATGATATCATGCATTATGTAGCTTGACCTATGGATTACAGTTTATCTTCCAGTAAGCATTTAAATATAAGAAAGTGAACATTTCAGCATTTCTGAAATTTCTAAAGAACAAAGTCATGGCTTACACTTATATATAATAACTATACAGCATAATAAATAAAGAGTAGAAATAATACTAACTAACAATTTGCAATTTATACGCCATGGATTCTTACTGAGTATCTACCTATGCATCTATGTTAGGGGGCATGTTGTTTTAATGACATTTAATACCATCTGTCACCACACTGGCAGGAATATCTGACAGTTTGGCCTTGTGGGGCATTCAGATGATCCCCATGTGGAGAGACCTTTTTACAAAAGCTGCAACTTGTATTTAAAAAGCTAAAAGAGCCTTAATATCCTAATTTTCTTTTGGATACTGAATTTTAGGTCAGCGTTAGATTTATGTGAGGGCGTAGCTGCATTAGCTGAAAGTGTGTGTGTATGTGTGTGTGTATGTGTGTGTGTGTATGTGTGTGTGATTATTAGCAATATCTATCTATATATATATATATATATATATATATATATATATACACATACATTCATTCATTCATTTTCTACCGCTTATCCGAACTACCTCGGGTCACGGGGAGCCTGTGCAATCACACACTAGGGACAATTTTCCAGAGATGCCAATCAACCTACCATGCATGTCTTTGGACTGGGGAGGAAACCGGAGTACCCGGAGGAAACCCCCGAGGCACGGGGAGAACATGCAAACTCCACACACACAAGGTGGAGGCGGGAATCGAACCCCGACCCTGGAGGTGTGAGGCGAACGTGCTAACCACTAAGCCACCGTGCCCTACATACATACATACATACATACATACATACATACATACATACATACATACATACATACATATATATATATATATATATCTCTGTCTCCACATCCATAGTGGTTCAACTAAGAGGAACATCTCAAGCTCTGGTTAAAATCTTGTTATTTTCTAGATAATTGGTTCGGGATATACAGTATGTTACAATTTGTCTGTTAATATGGATGACGTTCCTACTCTTTTTAATCTTACAGCATTTTACCTTTTCATTCTATGTGCCTGAGGACAAGACTTTAATGAGTTTATATTAGTACAGCAGTATAATTCCTATACTTCCTATTACTATATGCAGTACAACATGTAGCTTTTTATTACATTGCAGCTAAGAATTTCAAAAATATTAATGATAAAGTCCAAGTCATCTAAGTAACATTAAATTATTAGGCAGTTGCATAGATGCCACATCATTAGATATGGATTTATCATATTATATAATTTATATATAATATGTTCAGAACATTAATCCAACACTGCCACTGTGTGGACAACACATATTTCCCTCATTGGCCACATGTACATTAACTGTGAGAGATGCATTGTCATTTCTAATACAACTCAAAAATGACACTTTTTTACCTGTATAACCTCTTGTTTGAGTCCTCTGATAAGCCCATGAGACTGAGGCCATCCTAGAAAAAGAGGGTGTCTTTTCTCTAAGTAGGAAAGAAGAAGAATTAGTAGAGCATAACTAAAACAACCTAAACAATGCAATTAGTCTTTCAAGCATTGCTTGGATTTGTGTAACAAAGTATAACCTTTCGTGACAGCAGGCACCTGCTCGATAGCAGGCAGCAATCCAGTGGAGGCTCTTCTTGTCTCCAGAGCCTGCTTCCACCAGCTGCCCAGTTTATAGTCACCCACTCGATCTGATGTGGTCCTAAAACACACTACCTCTTTAATTCCTACATTTCTGCCCTCACTGGTTGCTTTGTCTCTGGTCTTCTCAATGGGGTTCAGTGGTAATAGTGAAGTTCCAAGAGAACTCTGGGGCTGATGAGGACGAGAGCCAGGCCATACTGGTTTAAAATCCATTAACAGATTGGAACTCCTGACAGACTCTAAAACTGATGGTTGTTTGTGATTTCCAGCCTTTAATATAAGGGCCTGATCATGGATCTGCTCCAGAAGCTCCTGCATAGTCTCAGCACGGGCACATGAAGTGAGGATCTCCGGCTGGTCTGTGACATTCTGGGGATCATAACAGAAGGACCCAAGGCTCTTCTTAACTGGAGGGTAAGGCTCCAGTGCTCTCTGAACATAGAAAGGGCAAAGACTACAAATCAAACCTCAACCACTCAAAGAAGGATAAGTTGTGCAGTTGTTATAAGTGCTGCAGTCCATACAATTGAACACATTATGCCATTAATTAAATTAAGTAACTGACTGGCAAACAGAAAAAACAGCACTAAGGAATGACTGTTTGAATTTGTAAAGTTATTAAGCTGTAAACAAAAAGCAGATATATCACTCACTTTTAAAGGCTTCAGGTCCAAAAAGCTGCTTGATCCAGAAGCTTCATCACAAAAGGAGTCTTGGATATAAACACTCTCAGAAGATAAAACACGGAACTGTTCTCTCTCATATCCTGCTCTAATGCTCTCTGAATGTGGCTCTGTGACCTTATCATCAATCACTTCGTCTATAAAAACAAGGTGAGATTATGACATACACCCAGCAAGCAATTTAACACTTACATTGGACATATTATTAAAAAAGCAAATATAAATGCTCACTTAAAATAAGGAATAAAAAAATTATCAGCACCCACAGTGAACACAGGAGCACTATATGGCACTTTTTGATTGTCTTTATTGCTGTAGATGTTATATGGAAAGGCAAAACATACAAGAGATCCAATCTGTATTTTATAATACAGTATATACAAACTATTTATTAAACCCTTTTTTTGTTAAATTGGAATTCAGTGCATTTAAATCTTAATTGATAGTCATTCAAACCAATTAGTAGAATTACCTTTTTAAAAAACAATGTGTGAGAAGAAACATACCACACACTACTATAAATCTGCCTATTAATTCAATTAGGTGGCAGAGGTTGGATGCATAAAGACATGCAGACACAGGTCAAAAGCTTTAGTTAATGGTATATCAAACATAAGAATAGGAAAACGGCAACCTGGATTGTTGGTGACAGACTAACTTTATTGTTGTGTGTGCGTTTTTCACACACAACCATATCTAGAGTTTAAACACAATCTGTAATTTATTTTGGTGACAAAAACAGATTCAAACTTATTATGAGAGGTCAGAGGTGAATGGGCAGACTGGTGCAAGCTGACAGAAAGGCTATGGTAACAAAACCACTCTTCACAATCATGGTGAGCAGAATAGCATCTCAGAATGCACAAAATACCAAATGTTGAGGCAGATGGTCTACAACAGCGGAACATCACAAATGGTTCCACTCCTGTCTGCCAAAAACAGGAATCTAAGGTTACAATGGGTACAGGCTCATCGATATTGGATAATAGGTTTAATGTGTGTAATCTCTACAGGGATTTGCTCGTCTCTAGAGGTTCAACAGGAAACTTCACATCTAGTGCCACCAAACCATGCCAAAATCACAGACATTACTTTTTTTCCTAGTTCTATGTGTTGATGCAAATTTTAAATAAAGCTTCTCTCCTGTATCTGCATGTTTTATGCACTGTGTTGCTAATACACAATTGGCTGATAGAATAATTGCATATATGACAATAATATGCATATAAGACAATAATTCTATTTAGATTTAGAGTTTAAAGGGTTAAATGTCTAAACTTCTATACTGATATCTCATCTACCACTGCTATGCTGATGATACACAACTTATCTTCTCTTTCCCACCCGCAGATGCCACAGCTTCTGACCGGATCTCTGCATGTCTGGCAGAAATTTCATCATGGATGACTGCTCATCAGTTAAAGCTTAATCCTAGCAAAACTGAGCTGCTCTTCATCCCAGGTGATTCATCCCCAGGTCATGATCTTGCTATATCCTTGCACAACGATCTGATCTCCCCTTCAGCCACAGCTCGCAACCTTGGGGTAACCATGGACAATCAACTGTCCTTTTCCTCTCATGTTGCTAATGTGACTCGCTCATGTCGGTTTCTTCTCTACAACATTAGAAGGATTCGACCATTTCTGTCCACACAGGCTGCTCAGGTACTTGTTCAGTCTCTTGTCATTTCTAGACTGGATTACTGCAATGCACTGCTGGCAGGTCTACCTATGAACGCAATCCGTCCTCTGCAAATGATCCAAAATGCAGCTGCCCGGCTTGTTTTCAACCTGCCAAAGTTCTCTCATACCACCCCGCTGCTGCGATCCCTCCACTGGCTTCCGGTAGCTGCACGCATCAGATTCAAAACACTGATGCTGGCCTACAAAGCCAAAAATGGACCAGCTCCCTCTTACCTCAAAGCCCTCATCACTCCTCGCACTGCACCCCGCACCCTCCGATCTACCAGCACTGCTCGACTGGTTCCACCATCTCTCAGGGTAAGAGGCAAGTATACTACAAGACTCTTCTCTGTACTGGCACCAAGGTGGTGGAACGAACTTCCCCTAGAGGTCCGGACAGCTGAGTCACTGGCTATTTTCAAGCGGCGGTTGAAGACCTACTTATTCAGGAAACACTTCAACTAGCACTTCTTTCATTATCTTTTGCATTTAAAAAAAAAAAAAAAAAAAAAAAAAAAAACACACCTTTGACACTTTCATTGTAACTTTGAACAAATGTTTTAAACTCATGGTATCTTAAGTATGTAACTTAGTGATCCAGCATTAATGTATTCAATGTATCAAAATTCAGCAACCATTTAATGATCCTATCAAGAGGCCTTTAACAACATTAAAATACCAATCTTCTATTTATGTGACTTCGACCATGTGACTCTCAGTTGGATCTACAAGATATTCTGGTAATGCACAGGTCAAAACATCGTCAACACCAAGGAAATTAGAAACATTAGACACAGAAACAATGAATGATATATTTAATGAAAACAAGAAATCAAACCTCAAACCCAGCTAGACTCACTCTCAGAGCTGACCAGCTCATCTACACTTTCTTTGCACAAGCTTTTGATGAGCGTTGCCTTTGAGCTGCACCCTGCAGTGAGGGTGAAAGGAGAACAGTACTGGGTAACATCTTTAGATGGCATGTGATTGCCACACAGCGGATGCTGGAGAGGGGGAAGAAATGAAGGGGAGGAGGAAGCAATGAAGGAGCATGAAGACTCCATGCTGTCTGCAGATGTTGAGCCAGGAGAGACATCTGCTGGAGACACATAAACCTCCTGAAAAGAAATAAAGAATTAAAAAATCCTCATAATATTTTAGTTATATTATTTCCTCATAATATCATAGTATTTCTAATAGAACACTAATATACAGAATTTTGCCATAGTTGCTATATACAATGTGTTACTCTGAAATATTGCTTAGTATAGTATTGTGTTATACTGTATACTGTATATAGGCATAGTGTACCATTCCATCATTCTGTAACAACTTCATTTGTTCCTTCTGGAGCTCTACAGGACTAGGAGGAAAGGCTAAATGACAAAATGTCTCAGGTGACTGAGAAGTATTCCTGTTATCTTCATTGTTCTCTATGTATGTTGGCCACACCACCATCAGCCTAAATGTGCAGAATCAACATAAATATTAATAAGTTATTCTTGCAATATTGTTTTACCATCATAACTATTTATACATAATTATCTTCTATAGTACCTTGTGTGTTGTTTTGATGAGTTAAGGTCTGTCACAGATTCTCTAAATAATTTGAGAAAATCTCCAGGAGTTAGAGAGCCATTGAACAGACATTGGTAGAGCAGTGCAGAAAATGGATGAGGAATATGTCCTGAAAATATTAGAAAATATAACTTGCAAAATGTACATGAACATATTTACTTTACTAAGTAATCCACGGGCAAAAGATTTCTTGAGTATTAAAGTTGTCCTTATAATAAGGAAGTCTCTATATTTTAATAAAATTGGTTTTTCTCACCTTTTCCAACAAACTTATTTCTTGCAACTGTATCACCTGTATCAACTGTATTTCCTTGGTTTATTTTTTCAGGTTTAGTAGAATATGGTCTCTCTGATAATTTGAGATGTGGAATATTCTGCAGTAAAAAAAAATAGTTAAAATGTCATGCATTTATAACACTCGTGTTAATTAGATTTATGGACACTTTTCTGTCTAAAACAGTGTTACTCATTGCGCGGCTCGCCAAGCTTTAATATGCGGCTCGCATGGCAGTAAATAATACGATGATATGATCATGTGGTTAAAATGTATTTTTCATTTAAATAACATTAAAAACAATCAGGGAAGCATAGAAAAACGAATGTGCTCTATTACAAATAATAATATATATTTATATATTATTTGACTCGTCACTGACTCACTGCGTTCTGCCAGAAGCTAGTTTGTGTTTCATGCTAGTTAACAACTTGTGTTTACTGTACACACGGACTAAAAAATGGATCGATTTCTTATCAAACAATCCCGCGCACAAAATGAACAGCAACAAAGCAATGTGACAGTGACAAAAGAGGTAACTGATGGGGAGCATGCATCATCCGCAACTCGAGTAATTATTGTATTGCAATATTGTACATTGTATTTAAGCAGATAAGCTATTTAAGACTGAATAACTTGGCATACTTTCGGTGAAAGTGGCTCTCCTATTGACTTTGTCCTATCAGTGTGGCTCACATGAAAAAAATAGTGAAGACCACTGGTCTAATATTTTAAGCAATTTTCTGTCTTTTGGTACAGTGTCCTTTTTTTAGCCATGAGTGATCAGTGTAGAAAAACACAGGTTACTGTATGACATTACATACACTGGCCAGTATTTCCCCACAGAGACTGGGATTTTCACAGCCACATGTGAAATTGTGAAGTAGATATTCCTTTCCTGGTTGGCACCACCTGAGCAGAATCTGAGCTCCACCAACATGGCTGAAAGAATGCGATGTCCAAATGACACAGAAAGAGAAAACTTGACCAAATCTTAAAATTACACATTATTATATATTTTCTGAAATATAATAAGGTTTCCACACTATAAGGTTTAAATCCTACTTTTAATGACACCTAATGACACCACTTCTATGGCAGTCAGTAAGATTCATTTTCATATACTTGTTCTGTAAGAGCACATCCACATACAGTCTGGCATTCTGAGCATTCTCTATAGCAGGGTTAGTGTAGTAGAGGTATTTCAGTGCTGCTTCCCTCTGCCCCTGTCTCAGCAAGGTCCTCAAGACAGCATAACTGTGACATGATAACATTCCTGAACTGGTCTTGGGGCTCAAAAGATTTCCAAGAGAATTCTGTAGAGAAAAATGAATTGTGCTCCAGAACACTACTTGTAACAGGATCCTGTCTATCCCAGACAGACTACAAATTATAGTTTCAGTATTTTATGAGCTTGATGGTAGAAGATGTCATACTGATACAAAGCCATGGTCTAGGAGCCAAAACTCATAGATTTGTTGGAAGAAGCTGGATGGTATGCTAAAGGTATGGCAGAAAGACGTAAGGAGATCACCTTTACCCTGCATGTTAGACACGTCCAAAACAAAATACATTATCTAGAGATAAAGCGTCAAAGATAATGCCAAAATAATGTGTTCCATAAGTTACAGAAGAGAACCCAAGACAAACCATAACCATCTTTTTAAATCATTCTTCTTCAGCAACTGCTTTATCAGTTTCTTTAGTGGAGCTGGAGAAAAAGGATACAATGGCTAGGGCAGATGTGGTGTCCATATAAGAGGCCAGTACTAGCTTTAGAAGAGATTGTAGTGAAGGTGGTGGGTATGTCTGGTAGGTGCAGTCTTCTGAAACCAATAGTGGCCCATATTGTTTGTGCATATGAGCCACCATACCATGTATAATAGAGTTCCCTCTATATTTATCCTCAGTATCACATCTAAGAAGAGAAACCATAGAGAGATTTTTTTTTATCCATGATGAAACTGTTAAGGCTTTTTTGCTGAATGGTCACAATTTCAAGTGTTATGTAATAGAGAAGGGGAAAATAGGAAGGGGTTAAGGAAACATACTGTGACAGTGTACTGGACAGTTTGTTATTGTAAATTACCGCAGGTCCAGACAAGTGGTTTTGTGCTGCTGGTTCAACCGCTGCCACATCTCAGAGATCTGCTTCAACTCACTGGCATCTAAAAAGAAAAACAATATGAAGAAATAAAAGACTGATGTCTTCTCCTTTAGATTTAGATTTTATTGTGTATCTTCTTATGTCATAAATATCTTATTTTCTTATAAAGACCTATGCTTTAGTGATAAGAAGGTCATGAGATAAAATTGCAGCACTGAGAAGCTAATGCTAGTCTCTTAACCACAATGTTCCTCTTAGTCACTAATGAAACAAAAGTGTCATCTAGAGCATCACCTGGGTACTGCGGCAGAAGTCCACTGAAGCTCCACCACTGTACGAGTCTTCCCAGCAGGATGTGTTGTCTGAGCATGTGCAGTCCCAGATTCCGACATCCACATTGTGTCATAGCTATGGCATTAATTTGACCCATCACACATTTGTGTCCTGAGACAAGACAAGAAATAGGGGAAGTGAAATTCACAATTATAAGTAAATACAGTCCTTTAGGTCCTTTGTACTTGTTCACATTTTCTAGATGTGAAATGCACTGTAAGCAGTTCTTAGATTTATTAGATTACTTGGTGTAAGATTTCAAAGACATGCTAAAATGAGCTGAATTGTAATGACCAGTATGTGCCTTACCCCAGCAAGCCAATGAGTGCAGGTTTTTAAGTTTCTGTATCAGTAGACATAAGTTAGTGAAGGATGTCTGATCTAGAAACATCCACAGGCCATGACACTGACCAAAGCCTGGGTCCAAAGAGACAAGTGACAACTCCATTACATTCTATACTGTATATCACTTAATTAAAGCTATCATAAGAGAAATCAAAGCATCATTTTATCTTCTGTAAGCTCTACTTACATAGATTTAGCAACTCTTTCTTGTTCAGGTCTATGGAACACTGAAGCCAATAGTTAAACATAGCAAGACTTTTGTCTGCATCCCGCCGACCTTCAAATGCATGGTAGTAAAGCCAGAGAATAAAATCACTATAGCATAGATTGTCTGATGTGCAGGCATGATTAATTAACAGGAATAGGCCTGTTCTTGCCTTCAGTGGTGACACTCCGGAGCCAGCGAGTGATTCCTCTCACATTGTTGCCAGTTAATGCTTTGTTCCAGAGGACTTCTGTATTGAGCATTTTCCTGAAAATGCAAAATGTGTCATTACATATGCTGAATTTTTGTTTAAATATTCCAGTCTTTTGACTATGATACTACCATCAGTTTTAATACCAGACAATTAATACAAATTATATTTTTAATTCAGTCAAATTGTCTTGGACCAATATTTACCAAAAAGAAATCACATGACTGCAGCATCATTTGACTAATGAACCATGGAGCAAATTTTACATTTTGTTAGTTTATTCCTATATATCACTTAAATAAAACTTATATCCATGGTTTTATCTCAGGGGTGTTAAGTCACTGACATATGTACATTCGAAGTGTTGAAAGAATCAGTACTCACCAGTGTGCCAATGTCTGTTCCAGCACAGAGATGAGAAATGTGTCTAAATCTGCTGACTGGGCCTCTGCATGCATTTTCTCCTACTCAATCCTATCTACGTCAGAATAATCCAATAATCTAGACCTGTACACAATTCTGTTGTGTGTATGAGGGGGTATTAAATGAAATATGCATGTAACATAAAGGAGCCTAATACATGAGAGAAATATTAAGATTAAGGTTTTGAAGCAACCCTCTAATATATCCATTCTTACAGAATAAAAAGAAAGTGCATGGTGAACGCATTTCAGGGGAATATTATATAATTGAATTATTAAAATTTTCTAAACATATTAAAGGTTATTTATACATGGGAAATAGAAATTACACCCCCTTTAAATTGTATGTTTTTATGTATAAGGGACTAAATAACAATTTTGTAATCCTTACCAACTTCTATATACAGTACAAACAAAAAGAAAAATAAATGACTTTTTTTTTTAAAAACAGTAACAAGCGTAAGTACACCATTCCTACTTCCACAACTGTTTAAAGAGAAATGAGCAGCCAGGTGTTAATGAAATGGTCATGAAAAAGCTCTATAAAATGAGAACTTTTGGGAGTTTGCTGTTCTAAAGCACTACGTGTGAGTCTGCATCATGTCATGAAGAAAGGACAAAAGCCATGACAACAGGAAAGCATCATCTCCAAACAAATTGAATTCCACTATTCTATAGGGAGAAGGATTGTTTACAAATGGTCTTCCCCAGAGTAGGCATGCCAGCAAATTTAGTCAAAGTTCAGAGTGTTTAATACTAAAAGATATAAAGAAAAATGCAAGAGCTTTTATGTTCAATACACCAAGATCAGAAAAAGACAAACAAGTACGGCTTTCATGGAAGGGTGACAAAGAGAAAATATAAGAATATAGCATAAAAAGGATAAAGCAGCACAACATGGGATTGCAATAACTGTATCTAAACAAACCACAAATGTTTAGGAACAATATCCTTTGATTCTTTGAATATCCATACCAACTGTCATGCATATTCTAGGGGTAATGATTTGGGCTTGTTTTTTAGCCATATACTGTAACCTTAGAAACTTGCAGTCATAGACATAATGATGAACGCCACTTCAGAATATTCATTAGACAAATGTAAGGCCATCTGTCCTGCAGCTTATGCTGGACCAAAATTTGGGTCATGAGACAGGACAGTGATATTAATTACACCAGCAAATCAGCATTTTAATTGCTAAAGAAACAAAAATATTAAGACGTCGTAGAGCCAATTTAAAGTCCCAATAGTCCCCTTAACCCCATCTAGCTGCTGTGGGAGGATTTTGAGAGCTGTGTATAACCGAAAGCCCTATGAACAAACAAAAATAAGATTGTGTACATTTCTCCAAAACAATATGAGAAACTGATAAACTCCTACATAAAACATTTACTTTAGGTTGTTACTATTGCTAAAGGTGGTTAAACTGAATTATAAGGTGCATAAGAGCCCTCATTTGTCCTTGTTCAAAAAAAGCTACTGTATTTTCAGATTTAAAAAAACATTAAAAAATGTCTTTATAAGCCTACATTTTCAATTCACTATTGTAAAAGAAATTAAAGAGTAATTAAATTCTTACTTTATAAAAATCATTGTGCTAAAATGAGCTGAGAAATAATTACATGCCCAATATTATAAACATCTATTTTATTAATAACTAAATTGTAAACAGTGCATTGTGAAACAAAGAACATTTCTTGTACTCTTACTAACAACACTCCCATCACATGCGTTACACTCATATACTGCAGTACATCAGTGAGATTTGTGTTGGTGACAGAAGGTTCTCTGCCAAATCCAACTGGGCTGATCAGTGATTACAGGAGATTATACAGCCTGGGCCTGTACGAATATCTCACAGACACATCAGTTGCTCTGACCAATCAACATGTAAATGTGCTTACAGTGAAACAAGGAATATCTTATGATGAGTAGAGAATCAACCTGTACCTAAAATGTAAAGTGTTATCAGAAATTAAGCAAGAGAAAAGCAGACATGTCTGGGTGAGTATTAAGGTGTTTACTACTACTGCTGATTCTATAAGGAATTTCATGCAGGTCTGCGTATCTGGCCAAATTCCGGGAGATGTCAGTGAAAGTGAGATCTGTTTGAGATGCTCAGCTGAAGCTTTGTAGATTTTTTTCAGAACTGTCATTGATTATAGTTTTTTAAGGTATAACAACACAACACATTTAGTGCAGAATTTGGTGGGGATGTGGTCACCTAGTCATTCAGGTGTTGGACTTCCAGGTCCACCAAGTTACCACTGTTGGTAACTCAGTTGTATTAAAATCAAATAAAATGTAATGTACAATGTAAATGTAATGCTGTCAGTACTTAGTAGGGCACAGTCAGTACTTAGTAGGGCACACTTTCTAAAGCAGAAAGATATTTAGTGTTTAAACTTACTGTGCTTTGTCCTAGTGATAAATGATTGCAAAATACATTAAAAAAAACTCAAATCTAAAAAAATTCTAATCTATCAAAGAAAAATGGCATGTGAACTAACTTGATATTTTCTCTTGCCTTTGCTTTTGTGTGAAAGCATGTGAGTGTCTTTCAGGTTACTTGAAGATCTAAGAACAGACCAGGCCTACATCTGTTTCCCAAACGAAGAGACACACATATGCATTCCCAAAATCACCATATAGACAGAATATTATTCATTAATTTCTCACCACTCAGCAGCTTCGAAAATTTTAAAATGCCGCTTTGATGGCAACTTATACATCTGCTTAATGTCCTCTGCAACATTTCCTGGTAACATTTTTTAGCAAGAAAAATTGATTTTTAACTTCCCCAATTGTTTCATCTTTGAACACCCTACAAAATATAATCCAGTCACTAACCTGAAGCCTAAGGAAGCTAACCTAAATGGCTGTTCTACGAGTAAGATTCACTAAAGCCCAGAGGGACAGGCTTGCCCAAGTGCTGTGGTTGCTGAATTGGATCTCGGTGGTGACGGGCCTCATCCTGTTCAGTCTGGGACTTTTCCTAAAAGTGGAGATCAACAAAAGAAGGGAGCTAATGGCTAACCAGGCAGTTCATTCTGTACCAGATATGCTAATTGCAGTGGGGCTAATAGCCTGTGTGATCAATTTTGTTGGAGGAAAGATCTGTTATGACTGCGTAGACACCAACAAGTTCTTGCGCTGGAAGCTTTTGATGCTCCCTTATATAATTTGCACATTCTTCTTCACCCTATGTGTGCTGGTCGGAGCACTAATGTGCTACACCATGCATGGGGAACTGAAGGAATCCCTAGCACTGGGCCTACAAGACGCTATACGCTTCTATAAAGATACAGACACACCAGGCCGTTGCTTCCTTAAAAGCACTGTTGACCTGCTGCAGATCCAGTTCCAATGTTGCGGTAATGCAGGCCACAGGGACTGGTTCCAGATTCAGTGGATTAGCACTCGCTACCTGGACATGTCCAAGCGGGAAGTGGTGGAGTAAGTAAGATATTATAAAGACTTGAAAGATATGCATGATTTACTTGATGTTGATTAGTTATGTGGCCTCCATTTTCTTTGCAGTCGTTTACGCAGCAACGTGGAAGGAAAGTACCTGGTTGATGGAGTACCTTTCAGTTGCTGTAACATCAACTCACCTCGACCATGCATTCAGTATCAGATCACCAACAACTCAGCCCACTTTAACTATGATTACCAGACAGATGAGCTCAACTTGTGGAGTAAAGGTTGTCACAAGGCTTTGGTGGAATACTTCACCTACATAATGCACTCAATCGGCCTGATTGTGCTTCTCATTTGGCTTTTTGAGGTTGGCATTTGTAATGTTAATTTTTCAGTTGTGTTTGAAATAACCATTTTACAATAGACATTTACTTCAAAAAGCAAGGAACGTGTGTCATGGCGTATCCTTGAACATTCAACCATATAATTATATATAAATATAATATACACTAAGCTATGAACATGTGAATACTCCATTTATACAGTATGAGACAGCTAGCATAGAAAGCTATAATACAATTAACATTCCTAGTATTCCTAGCCAGTTTATTTTCCACTATGAAACTAACCTACCTAAAGCAGCTTCTTTTTCCACATTCTCTCTCTATAACAGCTTTCTGTGCTGACTGGTGTCCGTTACTTGCAAACAGCCCTGGAGAACGTCCTGCTTCAAGAAGACCCAGAGTCTGAATCAGAAGGATGGCTGCTGGAGAACAGCTTTGCAGAGACTGCACGATCTAGCTTCAACATCATAAAAAACCTGGGCAAGGGGAATCAGATTGAGGCTGAAAATGGGGACCCCAATGTAAACAAGCCATCAACAGCACACTATGGTCCTGATAATGTACCTGCAAAGCAAATACCTGTGGTCAGTTAACATTATCCCAGTGCAGCTCTTTGCATTTATCACAAAACCAAACAGCTTTATTTAAGACTCACTTTCCAAATCGTATTTGAAACAGAATAAGTATAAAGCAACTCATCACCAGACTTGATGCTACATAAGGAATTTATTTACTCTGATCACACTTCAGTCTTACTGTCTGAGTGATTTTGAGAATGGCTCCACTTCCGTGATTTCTTCTATTTTGTAAATTTTAGATGCAGCTTTCATAGCCTCGAGCTATCCACAAGCGATGTAGATGCACGAGTCAGTGTGAATTCACAATGGTTGATTAATTAGAACAGCAGACTTAACTGTATTTTGATCTGAAATGTGTGCCTTCACCCCACTGGTGAACTAGGGATGCTGGTGAGAAACTACCTCCAATGCTTCTTTTTTTTTTATATACCCAAGTATGATGATAATGAAATATACTGCAATACTTGAATAATTTTAATTGAGATTTTTTTAAGTGTTAAAATTTTGGGGCACTTACCATCATTTGTTTTGATGGCAGATATTAGAAATATGATTAGGAATTTTAATCCGCAGGTTTTCCTTATTTTTACGTAGGCCACTTTGGTAAAAATGTCAGAAAATTATATATTTAGAACTTCCAGTGGAAAAGGAAGGAGAGACATAAACAAATGAAATGTGAGATAAGGAGAGATTCTGAAGATTTCATTTGTAACATATACTGACAATAATGAATGGTGAAATGCTTTTATGTTTTAAAATGTTATCCTGCCTAAAACCAGACTTTTAAAGGGTAAAACACCAGAAGCCTTTGCTGAATCCTGTTTTACACATCTTTGCAATTCATACATGACCCAATATGCAAAATAGTCAGATAAAACAGGAAATTAAGCATGAATGAGTGTTATACAGAAACCCGGTATTGTATTTGCATCTGTATAAGAATCTTATATTACTCTTGATTGATTCTGATGAATGATTCTGTAGTATGAAGCAATTCATATAGCATGTACTGTAATAGGATGACTATAACATAGTGTAATGTAAGTGTTCCTAAGATAAGGCACATCAGTATAATTTCATTGCATTTTATTTTTTTATAGCCAGAAAATAACTGTCAACCTGTCAAGCAATACAAATAAACAACTGCAAATTTAGACCATTTATAATTTCAGCTTTAATTTTTCTGAAGTAAATGATGTGAAAAGATGATAAGTAGTGAAAGAAGTTAACACAACCATGAATCTGACCATCACTTATTAAAACAGTACATAATTAGATTCATATATATACTGTACGAATCATGTGGAATTGACCTGTATTTGCTTTTTTTGGGATCATGATAATCAACTTGGAACTGTTTGTGTACAGCTGATATCCCTTGTTTGTGTCCTGTATTTTATAGTAAAATATACATTTTTATCATTTATTATATATTTGACTGTGTTAGATCATATGTGGAAAAACATAGCTTACACTGTGGCGGAAGTAAACAACTGGCAAAATAAGTTGCCAAATGTACATACGTTTACATTAAGTATACTATATTCTCAGTAATGTAGTTTTTCCACAGAGTAAAACGTGACGAGTCCATAAGTGAGGAGGATAAGAACTAGGTGAGCAGTTACACAAAGGAACCGGAAGTATTTTCTGCAAAAAGTGCATACACAAGTAAGACAATGGAAAGCTGTCTCACTATTTTTTCGACTCTTGACACTCGTAAACAACAGAAACAACTCTAAAGAGGGAAACAGCCAGAGTTGTACAAGAATGAGCATATATCGTTTCCCTACTTCACAGTAATAAGCTTCAGGATGTAAAACTGAAATGAAGTGAAAACAAGAATAAAAAAAGCAAACAGGCCTTCTGATTATCCCATGCTGCTGCCATTTTCTGTACAGACACTCCTATTTTAAATGCTGAAAGAGAAATCATTAATTGGCAAAAGCACCCAAAGGACATTTGAAAGACTGTGAAAGAGTCCTCCTCCTGAGATCAGAGCAGCTGCCACTCAAAAGCAAACATGATATTGAGCACCTCCAGACTGCGGGCAATCTCCTCAAGGATGCAGTGTTGCTGCATCAGCTGGTGCAGCTTTCTGTAGCGCTCCGGACAGAGGTGCAGTGGATTCCCACGGCTAGCGTGACAGACAACAAATTACATCAGCAATAATAATTATTTTATCTCTCTAATAAAATAACTAATTAACACCACAAATTTGTTGCATATGTCACTTATGAAACAATGATCATACATAGTGGTTTAAATCAAAAAGTTACTTATGTCCATATTATCTTTCATATTTGGACCTACTTTAGCTGAGGATCTGTTTCCCCATATTCATCAAGGTAAGGAGCTGGATATGTGCTTCCACGTGTCCTGCTGGCCATCAGAACCATCTCACACTCTCTCACCCTGTTCATTAAGATATGAGGTCAGCAGAGTTTATTTATCCTTTACTTTTCATACATATAAATTGTGCTTTGGATTGAAACCACATTTCACATGTTTTATGATTTCTTTTTTTTTTCAGCAAAACTATTCCATGATTTATACTGCTGCATGCATTCTTGGAAGCTAAATAAGAGACCATCCTCTTAGGAGCATAATAGACAATCATGTGTGAAATAACATTTGTAACATGTTATTGTTATTTAAAGGAACTTGCTATACTCAGTTATGGAAAGACATGTTTTCCAGAAAAATGCCTCAAAAACTATTGCTGGGGTTTCCATACCTGAGGAACATGCCAACTCCAGCCCCACAAGTGGCAGCATGGGCTGTGCAAGCTCCCACCTCTTCACCATCCAGCTGCACCTGACAGCATGAGCTTTGAGAGCACAGCATGACCCCACAGAACAGACACAGTGTCGGGTGCTTCCGCTCATCATCCGATGAGTTTGGACACCTGAACAGAGAGTGAATTGCTTAATCTATATGCAACCCATATGTTTATTGGAATGACCAAAACAGCAAATGCAAAAGTACAGATATTAGCAGTTATTGATGATACCTGATGATGACATACTAATGCCTTACAACTAGATATTATATTTGGCTAATCTCTTAGGAATTTCGAACAATCTTTAGAGTTGACACAAGGCACAAGAAGAGACGTAAGGCTGTAACAAGTAGACCTAATCTATACAAACAGAATGCCACAGCTTAATAAAGCTATACGTTTTTCAATTAATTTACCATCAGTCTACATATATATATATATATATGTATATGGCATGCTTGCAGTCTTCTAATACGTTGTTCAGGTTAAGTAAGATTCTGAAGCAATTCACTTACTTAAAATGACTGGCCTGGTTAAGCAGCACACTGTAGTCCTCAGGAAGATCTATTAACCTGTTTCTCTTCCGTGGATACCTGTGATAGTTATTAAAACTGTATTAGTTGTTAAAAAAAAGTTATACAAAGTTCCAGGATGCAAGAAAAAAAATCAGAAAAGAGAAGTGAAAGTGAACTAACCTGATGATGTGCATTTCTTCTCTCAGGGTATTTGATATAGCTTTATTCCCACACCACCTGAAATATAGCCACAAAGAAAAGTATGGAGATCATGCTGTTGTCTACACTTTCATCATATATGAAGTAATAGTGGCATTTAATGTAATGTTGTACCTCTGTATTAATGTTGCTGCAGTGTCCTGGTGGTCCTGGAAGAGCTGAAACAGGTTGCAGGGCAAAGCAAGGTAACTACACAGAAAGGGCAACTGGCTCTCACAGGACACTGCAATAAAAGAAAGAGTAAAGGGATGATTGGAAATCTTCAAATTGTCATTGTTTCATGAAGTGTTCTTATGTGTTGAACTAAACAGTGTTTCACCTGCAGTACTCGACAGCTCCTCTGGAGCAGGCACTCCTGTAAGGCAATGAAAGAAAAGTGCAGCACAGCGAAGGAAGGGGAGAACACCTCTCTTCACTGTGTCTACAGTCGTGGAAGCAGATGCACCAGAATTCAGCCTGGGAGAAATGAGAGGAAAATGTGTTGTAGGGAAAAAAAACAACAACAACATGAGTAATAAGATGTGTGTAAATATCTACAATGAAGGCACTACCTGCTCATGTGATTACTTGGCAGCCTCACCTGTCAATGTGCTGTGATACAGTAGAATAAAGTGTGGCTGCTGCTCTGACCTCCTCTGCATCTCCTCCTCCAACTGCTCCTGCATTCAAGTCTGTTCAAATATACACAGAATAGATGCACTCCAACAGATATTAATAGTAATACTTTAATACTGACTACTGATTTGTTTTAATAATAACTATAAGGATTAGCCATCTGAAAAGTAGTCATGTGTGTGGGTTGTTTTTTTTACCCTGTGAGGACAGAAGGACCTGCACTATGTGGGCCATTGTGACCAGGTGCACTAGGTGGAGATGATTATAAGCAGTACTGATTGCTGAAGGCTGCAGGTCAACACTCTCCTCTTGATACAACACAGGTATAGACAGAACTAACCCCACCTGTGGAAGTACAACTTTTTCTAAATGACTCATTCATTGAAGTAAGCATCGATCAGGTTCCTTGATGCAATTTGAACCTGTTTCAAATATACTGCATATTTAATTATACTTATAATAACCAAACACACATTCTGTTCATCACTTACCAAGAGATTAAAGAAATCTACTTCTAATATTGTGGGTATGCCTTCTGCATTAGACACAGGTAACAATACTATGGAGAAACAGACAGAGGAAATTCCAATAAACTTCTTAAAAACACAATTCACACCATTCAGAAATGAGACATTTATTCTCCTTCACACAAACACACGCAGTGAACATGCAGTTTTACCTGAGAGCAGGTCTGAAAAATGTTTCTGTATGACACTTTGAGAACACTTCATTCGCTGAATAGCTGAGAACTGTACCAGTGCTTTGAGACCAGCAAGCTGTAATACACACATCACATCCATAATCATGCAAAATAACTCACACCTCGTAATCATGCAAAACAAACAGAAGCTACACACAAGTAATCAGAAATGTCAGAAACTGACCTGTCTGTTCTGCAGAGATCCAAACAGAGCTTTTCCCTCTCCCTGTAGCATGTTTTCTACATAGAATGCCAAAGCCATTGTTTACATGAAATGACAAAGTAGTGCCTACAAGAGGACAAGGTAAGATATGAAGTTTATGGGAAAAGCCTCTCACCTGTAGCCTGGATGGTGTAGGCACAAGTGTTCCAGGTCATGACAGGCATATAAGGGCACAGCTCATTGGGTGCTGTCTGAAGACCCACCCTGTGCACGGTAGTGGCACACACTACCAGCATTTCCATTATACTGCTTGAGAATTTTGGCCTAACAGAGACAGAGAAACAATTACATTCAGATAGTTGTGTTATGCTGCCTATTGCATACATTGCATAAATTAACGGACTGTTCATAAAAGCGTAAAGTGAGACTCACGGTGGCTGAACTCCAAAGCTGAGTATTGACCTGAAGTCAGTATGTGTGTCCTCAAACAACCCAGTTTCCTCTTTTCCGGTCTCAGTTGCATTTTCTAAACCCACACACAATCATAATTTTCTAAAAGTTCTAAAAAGAAATGCATTAGAAGTTATTACTCTAAGTAATGAGAAGATTCTCACCAGCTCCTTGAAGGACTCTGAGCCCCTTGATCCGAGCAAGCACTATTTGTATCCAACGAGGAAGAGTGAGCAGTTGACCAATCATGTCAGCACTTTCGCTAAATGTGAGGAAGAGAATTCATATGACTGTGAGAAACACCTCAAAAATAATTCAGCTTTTTTTGTGATAGGCTTTACTCTTGCTACAAAAACATTTTGCAAAGAAAATACAAATGTAAAAATGTCCTTTGTGTAGCACACAGAGCTGTCATACTAGTTGAGTTTGCTGGGCTCCATGGGAACAAGAGGGACCACAGTGTTACAGAGAGATTTGCAGAGTGGGCACAAGTACTCTCCATTTTCCAGGTCTATAAACATCTCAGCATGCAGCCGGTTCCTAGTGGTGTTTTGCACCGCCTCAAAATATCTGTGCAAAGAGATGATGCAGAAACATCAAAGCTAAGAATCAATGATTTTTGTGTTTCTATATTAACAGACATTTCTATGTGAAAAGAAATCCCTTTCAATTGCACTTATTTAGTTATTTTAGCATGCACTTACTTCTGCCAACAGGTGGCATGCATAAAATGGCCACAGCTACCAGTGTGTATGCCGACAGCTAGATCAGGGGGCATGAACAAGGGGTAGGAGCTTTCTGTCAAAAACAAAAACCAGAAGGAATATTTTATATAATGCAGCTAACAACCTAAAACTAAAAGGTTCACACATGTGTTATGGCTATCACTAACCTTTTGGTGAGAGGGTTTTGCCCCTGCACTGGGTTAGAATTGTAGATCGCTGAACACAGGCTGTAAGCACCATGGCTTGAGCCTGAGCCTGTACCTCCTGTTCCTCTTGACATAGGATGCAGGTGAGAGTTTCCCAGTCACTTGGACATACTCCCTGCTTAGGCCCCACAGCCACACGACTGTCCAGCTCCATTAAACTGCTGGACAAAATGTTCACCTTCAACTAAACCTGTTTTTTAACTTCTGGCCTTCTATCATAGACTGCCAATCTACAGCTTTAGGATGCTGTGACAAATAACAAAATCCCTATTGGTTAATATTATAGGACAGATTTTTTTTAAGTCTCCAGAACTACTAAGTTTCAAGATTCTTGGCTCAGAAAACCAGGATGCAAACATTTGACAGTGTTTTCAATGATCCCTTTTAGCACACATTTGGCCCCCACAATGAAAAGGTCTGAATTAGAGACCTGAAACTGTGCTCAGTATCAGGGCTTTATTCCTAGGTTTTTTGAGCAGACTTCTCCTTACCGGTCTGTTGAGGACACTGGCTCAACCGGACAACCACTCTCAGGCACATTGTCATACAGCATCTTGTGAGTTTCAATGAAGTTCTTCTGCATGGCAGACATCTGAGCCATGATCTTATCTCTGTGAAGCTTAGCAACTTCAGCTTTCCTTTTCCGCTCTGATTTTTCTTTGTCATGAATATTCTGCACACATCAAGGCACAATACTGCAAAAAAAAGCATGCTTTCAAGGGGCAAATTATGGGCTACAGTCAAGCTAGGCTGCATTTCTCAGACATTATAGAAGCACAGACTGAGAAATGCTAAACACCTTGAAAACACATTGAAATCCCATTTCTCTAAACCAAGTGGTAAGTGTGGAATATTATTTTATATATTTCAACTTGGAGTGCAAATCTTTAACAAGACTGAATGACTTACTGACATTTTAAATCATACAATATCTGAAAATAAATTATGTTAATTCTATTATGCCAGATCATCAGACCACTACCTCCTCTGCCTTGGTCTGATCTGCTGCACATGAAGCAGAGGGGCTGGATTTCTCACGAAGGCACTTCACAATCTCAAACAGCTGAAAGGAAAATTTAAAGATAAACAGCATAATTACATAACTACTAAATATCGAGGTTATAATTGAGACTGTAAATAACCAGTTATACCTGTAGTGTCCAATTTATCATGTCGGGGTGAGCTTCAAAAGAAGGATTTGACTTCATTTTGGACAGGAAATGGAACAATGACTTCCCATGATCCTCACCAACTTCTAGAAGGAAATATGGAGGGTTAAATGTATGTAGTGCCTGGAACATGCTACTGACCCACCATGTCTCCCACAGTGACAAGTATACGTACTCCGAGCTTTGAGACTGAAGTCAAATGTCACTTCTTCAACACTACAAGCTTCCAACTGATTTTTTTCCTCTAGCAAAGCCTGTCCTACAAGATGCAATGCCTGGAGGAAATTCACAAACAAATATATACACACGAATCTTAATCATGTATGATTGAATGCAATAACATGCATCACAGGAACAACTATATCATTGATCAAAAACAGTGTCAGCATACCCTTTGGATCATGGCTTCGGTCCACAGAGCAGAATGGTCCTCAGCTGCCCTCTGCAGCACTCTCCTAAGCACATGGATGAACACATCGCAGCAGAGCAATCGCACTATACTGGAGAAGGCCTGGGTGAAGGGAGGAGGCACTGGTGGCCTAAGAGCTGGAAGGACAGGAAAAAATGATCAGCACTCAAAATTCTCTCAGGAGAATAGGAGTGGAAATAATAATTCGGACAGCAAACGTGTTGAATTTTGTATAGGATTCTGGTTTAGTTTCTGAGGAATCTTTTAAGCTTAATGTGTGACCTAGTTCATTTCCATCTAAAAGATTAGACTTTAAATGTTAGGTTTAGTGTACAGTGTACCTGGACCGATACCTTTGTCACGTCCTTCCTGGACTCTTCTTTTCTTCTGCGCATCCTCAGCCTGAGATAAAGGTGCAAATAGTTATGCAAAAAGAACATCACAGTAGTTTAAAAAAAAGACACTATTGTACACAGTATACCTTGCTTTGCTGTGATTTGCTGTAGTGGTAAAAGAAGGGGTTAAACTCCTTAAGACATTCCTTCTTCAATTCATATAAACCATGACCAGAAACTCCTGGTTTCCTGAACAAGGATGTTAAATAAATAAATACATTAATGCATTATTTTTTTAAAGTGCATAAATGCATTTATTTTTGAGATTGAGGTTGTGAGATTGACTCACTTGAATGTGGCAACTTTTGAGATAACAGTTTCAAGCCCAGTTTCCTGGTTTTCCTGCAATAGAAAATTGCATCATATTAGATTATCTATTAAGTCATATAATTTTATCAACTTTAATAAGCTTTACTTTTTTAGTAGTATCACATGACTAAATGTAAAAGTTACCATGTTAGGTTCGCTTACATTTTCAGGCAGTCCTTTAACCATGCTACTGTGAGCCATAGGTTCTATACACAAGAGATGAATGACTTCCCTCATCGTCACTTCCTCTTTATTCACATTACTGATTCCAGGAACATACCGCTCACCTGTTCAAACAGAAAACCATAATTCATTATTGCCCTACCATGAACAAACAGATTTGTGATAGGAATCCATAAAACTAATCTGCTGTACTAAACTATATATTGAGCAATACAACAAATATCACAGTTTTCCTTTACAAAAGAATGTTAATGCTGTATGGACTTGCCTGTGATGATAATCAACATGTAGAGCATTTCTTCTGTCAATCTGTTCCATTGTTTCTGAAGGTCCTACAGGGAAAAGAACATCAGCAACAGTAGCAATACTCTAGGCATTAACTTTTTAAGGTAATATACAGTGTTGGGCAATAACGCATTACTGTAACGCAGTTACTTTTGACAGTAACTAATACTCAAACGCGTTACTTTTTAAATAAAGTAACTCCGTTACCATTACCATATGGTGCGATTGTCTGTTACTTTTTTAAATTAATTAATTTTGGCTTTAAATTAATTCATTCAAGTGTAGCCTACAGACTAACCTGTTTACAGCAGCGACGCATTGTAGGATTGGTGGATGACAACCACTGTAAACACAAAGACGCTGCACTGTGGGCGTGTTTCCGTTTATTCAAGTATGTGCGGCAGTAATGGCGAGTCAAGGCGAGAGCAAGACGAGTTTCTCAAAGTGGAAATATGCTCATTATTTCACTTTAGTTGAGCATAAAGACAAAAACCTTTTAGTCAAATGTAAGCGGTGTCTTTCTGGTTCTAAGGTCCTATCCATTAATGGGA
Organism: Tachysurus vachellii; assembly: GCF_030014155.1. NCBI lineage: Eukaryota > Metazoa > Chordata > Actinopteri > Siluriformes > Bagridae > Tachysurus > Tachysurus vachellii. The sequence continues at coordinate 14,487,485 of NC_083469.1, forward strand.
ACATTAAAGAACGTTCTTTAAAAAAGTAACTAAAAAGTTACTTTTAACAGTAATTGAGTTACTTTTTGAATGAAGTAACTAGTAACTGTAACTAGTTACTATTTCTTAGTAACTAGCACAACACTGGTAATATAGCAACCTATTAGTGCCAATCATTTTATAATTGACAATGTTGTTTGCAGACTTTCAATTGTTTGTATTCTTATTACATGGAGATAATGTCTAAATTTGTGTTTTTACTTATGCTTTGTTTCTTGTGTGCAATTACCTCCATATTTTTTCAAACACATTTTGAAAAATGTAGGTCTTAAGGAAGCAGTTTTAATGTAATCATTTCAAACAAACCTGATCTTTACTTGAGCAATTTCCATTAAACACTTCAAAGAGCTCAAATCTCAGTAGAATTAGCATGACAAAGTGGTTGGGGTCCATTTTGGAAGCAGCAATCTAAAGGCAAAAATAACCATTATAATATTTATTCATTTGTTCACTGCACATAGTATGCCATGAGGAAAAACAGAAGAAAAGCCTGGTACCCACCTGAAGCATGATGATGTCTTTGTCAAACATCTCATCTCTGCATTTCACATCCTGATAGTAGTAGACCTACACCAAAAGCAAAAGACAAGACAACACTGGCTCAAAACAAGCTTTGAATAATTAAAAAAAGTGGTTTTGGGTATAGTACTAATGAGCCACTGCTGGGCTTATTGTAAATGGTGAGTTTCAGACTGTGAGTGAGTGCAACACTGTGGCATTAGTTTCCATGTTAGAAATTGCCTGTTCATCTGTTCAAAACATGCTGACTTCAGTCAGATAAATGCCTGTAGATGTTGCAGTGGATGGGCCAAATATATCTTAGGGAGAGGTCATCACTGCAGAAAGTGTCATCACACCAGAGCAGTGTGAGAAACTACTCATGCCCTGAGGTGTCACAGACGTGCTGCTGTCATTCAATGCAAAGGCCACTACACTAATTTTTGACAGCTGTAACCCTCAAACGTTTTAAGCTGTAGTCTTACATCATTCTACATGCTAGGTTACTGTTCTGTAAACAGTAAAAAGTGCACTGGTAATTTTGTAAAACATGCTTGAAGAATAGTGGTATACCCACAGCTAATATTTTATCAAATTTGTCTGTTTACTAAAATTCTCTCATGAGAAAAAGCACAGAAATAAGGGCAAGAAGACAAAACCAGCATCTGAGATCATCTGACCTGACTGACGAGGGAGAGGCCGTTTCGGCGCCACATTTCCGCAGACACCTGTGCTGCAAGCACCACACAACGCAGAGGGAATTCGGCATAAAAAGGCAAGTCCATCTGCTCCTGAAAGATATACACAGCTCTATACTAAAAGTATAACAGTGACAGGTCTTATTTAAAGGGGACACACAGGCACATTTTACAAGTTCCAAGATCTCTCAGTATCTACTCACAGGGTCCACAAAGTCAGGAAGGTATTTTACAGCTCCTGTCCGACACAAGAGGACATACAAACCTGCACAAGCACAAAACATTTAATTAACCTGTTTAACTGACTGCTCCAAGAATACTAATGCTTTTCTTTGTAATGAATTATGCCATTGAAAAACAAATAAGGTTGTTATACTGCAATAATACATATATCGATCATTTGATGTTCAGAATCTCACCAGCCAGGAGTCTAGTGATTGGCAGGTGGATGGAGACAGGTTCTTGAGAGACTTTGTAAGGACGAGTATGGAGGATCTGCTTGCACATGTAGTGGTCAGTTGGCTCACTGTGAAAGGGCTGGTTGGTGCAGCGCTGAAGCGCACGGAAGCACTCCTGAAAGGCTAGCAGTAAAACTCTTTCCTGTAAAACATACATGGTTTTAACCCAAAGCAGAGTGACTATACAGTGATGATAATAAGAGTCGCATTAGCACTTACATCAGAGGAGCACCAGTCCTGAAACATAGACAGAATGTGGCGGAGCTGGATCTGAATAGAGAAACCCGCCTCCCATTCTGGCTCCACCTCAATTTGCTGACCAACCTGCCTTTTGACTTCCTCCATTCCCTAGGATGTGGAAAAAAAACTCAAACACGAGTCTCTCACAACTACCTAAGCTCTTCTTTAGGTAAATCTTTATCTGATGGCTAGTACCTGCATGCAATGTAGGAATCCAAGAAAAACAGTGAAACCTTCCAGGAACTTTCCCCTTAACCTCTCAGTCCATACCGTGGGTTTACTGATTAGAATATACCTGAAAATCAAAACAAGTAAAATTACTAAATAAAGTGATAATGTCTTTTATACAATGTATAGTACACAAACCCAAAGGCTTACTTGAGGTCATGGAATATCACTTGGACCCTGAAGAACTTGTCAGAATTATAACCCTGAAAATGAAAGCGATTGTTGCTGTCCAGATGTTCCCTCAACATCTCCATGACTGTGTCGATAATCACTTTGATTACATTGCCCTCTTCAATCAGCTGTCTGGCCTTAAAGGACAAACAAAGAAAGCAAACAGGAAGAATATTCATTATTGAAGATTGAATTTTGTGTTTCATTTATTTTATTTTTTTCCAATTCTGTTCCACGTGAAAAAATGTATTACAATGAGGCATGCTTGGAAGAAGTACATGCATGATGACCCAAGGCAAAAATGTTATGTTTGTTTTATTTTTTATTACCAGAGTGGGAACAGTGAAGATCTGCACAGACAAGGCTGTAATGGAGATGTTCCTTTCATGGTCATCTCTAATGAAATCCTCCTGTAACTGCTTGTAATGCTGAAAAAAAAAATAATAAAATAATGGCAGGATTCATACAAGTGTATTCAATTGTATTTTGCTATTATTTATATCCAAGAAGGAACACAATGAACCTCTGTGAATTTCATGGCAAACTGCCTCTTGTATTCCGTGTCCATCAGCAGGCTACTAAAAATCAGCTCGTGGATAACCTTGCGAGCTCCTAATAAAAGCAAGTGACAAATATAAAATAAATATAAGGCATTTATTATTGTATATAAAATAAATACAAAATAAACATTGCACCAAAAAAAATCATTACAACAATCTGAGAAGCAATTTCTGATCATACAAAAACTCTTCTTCAGAACAACCTTAAACATAATTTCTCTCAAAACATTGATGCCAATAATTACTGACAATAATGAATATTTTAAATAAATGCAAGCAAATGCATTTTAGTACTACTGTGGTTGACAGGGGACAGAGAGCATGCCATCCCTACTCAAAAGCATGGCCAATTTTTTCCTCCCTTGGCTTATGCCCATGGATGACCGTGACATTATCAGGATTTGAACTTGCAGTCTCCCAAAGACAGGGTAAAATCTTTCCTGATGTGGCACTTAGGGGCCCCAAAAAAATTTTGCAACATGTACCAAATCAGTGTTTATATAGCATTACGGAGGGCACTGTATATGTGCAATGATGATATTTAAACAAAGTCCCAAAATATCACATTTTAAACAAAGCTAGTATAGTGACTAGGGATGTACCGATACCACTTTTTCTCTTCCGATCCGATCCCGATACCAGCGTTTGCCAGTATTGGCCAATACCGATACCGATCCGATATCTGTGTTCTTTTCTACCTTTAAAACTAAAGAATGTATACAACTAGCTTAGTTATTAAGATTTATTTGTTTCTGGCAAAGAAATAGAAAAATTCCCATTACTGGATGAAAAATGAAAACACAAGAAACCTTAAAAAAATATTAATGCAGTAGAAAACAGTACTTTTAACAGTTAGTGGTATAACAATCTAAACCATATATACTGCAATTATTAAACTAAATATGTTCTGAAGAAAAGGCAATATTTTAAAGTGAATCTTAAATTAGAACTCCTGAAACACAATGCAAAGTGCATTAAACAGTAAACCTTGCACCCAAATGAGCGACATGTTTAACGCGCTGAGGTAAATGGAAAGGGTGCCTGCTAAACGTGCCTGTCTGTCGCAGGCGGTTGTGCAACATATTTCCTTAAAATGTATTATATTTATTTTCATTAATGCAATTTAATATATACGTGTATTTTTCTTATAAGTTTAAGCAATAGTCTATGATGTTTGCTGTTCATTAATCAACCACCTCGGGCATGGGCATCGGAAGCAAATAAAAAGTGGGTGTGTCCTGTCCCATCCACATATAATGGTTCCAACGCCCATTGATTTCAGGAAGCAGGAGCGTGGTCAATGCTGTAGGTAAAACACGGAACGGAGTTTAATTTATTAGGGAATTCCTCAAGCAGAATGGATTCGAAAAGTAATAAATCTGAAAAGTAATAAAAAAAAAAAAAGATGATATGCACTGAATAGAGATGGTAAAAGTGGGTGGGTCCAATATTATTGGTCATAAAAAGTGGGTGGGTCCTGTCCCACCTACATATAATGGTTCCGACGCCCATGACCACGGGTATCGGATTCGGACCGGTCACGCACCACCGATAGCCGATCCACTCAAAATGCTTTTATCGGCGTTAATACCGATCCAATATTTCGGATCGGTACATCCCTAATAGTGACCATGGCAAAAACAAGCATAAAAAGCACAATTGATGAACTTGCCTTTGTAAAGTCTGGCATCATGCAACATGAGTCTGTTGATTAAACAGCCTTTACTGCTGTCAGCACTGGGCTCCAAAGCCACCTGGCAAAACACCTGCCTAAAAGCCACTGAGTAATTGAGATAGGAGTGTGTGCAGGAGTGTTGGAGAGACAGAGGGAGGGAGGGCGAGGACAGAAAACATGAATTAAAAAAAGAAAAAGAAAAAACATAGTACATAGGTAAGCTTCAATTATTTATCCAAATTATTTTAAGCGTTTAGCTGATGTGGATCTATTGGAGCAGAAAGGCTGAAGAAGTTCCATTTTAAAAAGAAGTACCAGTTACCATATAGAAACAGCCACTGGTATCAATTAGTTCAACAAATGTCTTATATCTGTTAAAATGTTATAATGCTGTTTTAAATCATTAGATCATTACAGTTTTGCTTCCACAATAATACTATGATAATGGTGTACCGGAGTAGCCAATGATCTGCTGGAACCAGGCACCCAGCCTAAGGGCAAAGGTTTGATGAGCCATAACAGTTGAATGCAAGAGCTCCACTCGCAAGGGCTGCTGGGTAATATGCTCTGAGCTGGACTGCAGGTGCAATAAACAGAGAGATTTTTAAGTAAAAAAAAAGTAAGGAAGGGTAAACGATTCCAGGAGTCCAGAAGCTAAAACTGTTTACCTTTATAAGGTCTTTGGCTTGTTGACAAGATCTCAGGCTTCCTCTTTTGACAGCTCTGCGACCCTGAATCAGGGATGAGACAAACACAAGCGCTTCTATATAAACCCGACTGTATTTTGATATTTCACTGCTGTTTTAAAAGGATATATAAACGCATGTGTATGCATATATGTAGAATATAGTACCTCCTTGTCAATGAGAGAAGTATGTACATGAGCTTCAGATTGATTACAGTTGATGGCTCTCTGAAGAGTGTAGATCACGTGATCATACGAGTGGTGTTCATCATTGTAAAGCACACAGTAGAACGTGTTCTCCTTTGATCTAATGACAACAGTAAAAACAAGCAAAATTCATACTACATTTTCATAAGGTCTGTGAATAGACCGTTTATTTCCTGATACATCTGTATCACTAAAAAATAAAAGAAGAATGTATTCCTGAGAGGAAACCAGTTTGGCTGACCTAGGTTGCAACTCCTCTGGGAGCTCATCTCCTTCCTCCCACACGATCAGGTCAGTGAAGTACTGCAGCAGAACCTGGAACAGCACCTGAGCACGTTCTTGTAGAGCTGCCTCCAACACACACTCGTCCTGAAAAATATATACACACAACACAGCAATGTCTAAAACGGCTTCCAGAAATCTTTTTTTTTTTTCCAAAAATACTATGGGTGTACTACAGAATCTGAGTAAAGATGACTCATCAGTGATACAATACATGAACAAAAGTGCACTAGGAGTGTGGCTGTAAGGCTTTGCTCATTCAGCCACAAGAGCATTAGTGAGGTCAGGGACTGATGTTGGGTGAGGAGGTCTGAGCGTTCCAGTGGCTTGCAAAGGTGTTCAATGGGTTGAGGTCAGGGTTCTGTGCAATTCACTCAAGTTCTTCCACTTCAACCACGTTAAACGATGTCGTCATAAAACTCACTGTTGGAAATTATAATGCTAGAACAGACAACTGCGTCTAGAAACAATTAGTTGAAAGCAGGTTTGGGAAGACTCACATATGGCCATATAGTGTAGGATTCTTCTTAAAAGCGATAACTAGTTTTTTTTACAAAGGGTAACTAGTTACACAAGCTATAAATCAGGGACAATTGAATGCACCAACAAAAGACTTGGAAGATTTTTGTGGCCCTAAACTATCTTCCTTCATCTTTTTTCTCCACAATACTCTATCACACTGAATTCGAGATCATTAGGAGTGAGAAACACTCTCATGTAAACAGTCAAAAATGCTATGGTTAGCTATGACACTAAAAGAGCTGAGTGTCTGAGTAAGAACGCATGTGCGGAGGAACTGTTTCTGAAATAGTATGTTGAGCGACAGCTTTTTAAAAAAGTGTACTTGTAAATGTTACTAATATACAATCTATAGAAACTAGTTAATAAGTTATCTGATAGCAGAATGCTTCTGTCAGAGAAAGGGGTGATGTTAGGCATATATTTTTACTGGGGCACAGGCCCCAATTACTCAAGGTTTTCTCAGATAACTAATGTATGTACTCTGCATTCCACTATAACAAATAATGTAAGAGTATATATTTACTATACATGTCCTAAATTAGTTGGTTCATTGATGGTGGATCACCTATTTTTCATTTACATTTCATTTTTTTCCTCCACCTTTGACATTCAGCTCCACAGGAGTCAATAATAAAATGAGTCAAAATAGTCTGTCTTATTATTTTAAAAGTCTTCAATTTCGGACGTGGCCTATTACTCTACCGCTTCTTTCTGAACACGCCGATGCACTGACTGCAGGAAGCTGGGTGTGTGTAAAATGCTCAAGTTATTACATGCACAGTTTACTTGCATGGTCGCTGTGATATTTGGATAAAACTCAAATAAGAGATTTTACTTTACTGGGACACAGCAGATCATTACTGGGGCATGTACCCTAGAAAAATAGGGCTAGTAATGCCCCTGGTCAGAGATAAATGAAGCAAAAGAAAACTAGTCTAAAGTAACAGAGGACAAAAAAGTGCTCAAAATGTCTTGACTGCTCTACAGAAACAATAACATGCTCATGTTAGCAACAGACCACATAGGCAGCTCAGGGGATCCTGATCATCAGACATTCAGGATCCCTGTATAAAAGCAGGGAGGAGAGATTTTAAAATTCATGTATGAAATGTTTCTGAACAGCCTACCATGTGTGCTGTTTGGGTCAGATAATGCTTGTTATGGTTTATATTGTGTCTGTTCTGGTCTTAGAATGGTGACAGAAACCAGACCACAAAGTAAAGCAAAGCAGACACCTGCTCTTTTCCAGGCAGATGTGAAGACGTCCTGACCATAATCTTATCACTGAGAGTCAGATGAGTGACATGCATACATGATTATAATAAATATATGAATAATGATTATAATATTTATGTAATACCTGTCACAAAAACATTTCCTACCAACAAAAGAACACTATAATAACAGCCATACAACATTTATCTCTGCTTGCATAATCTCTCATAGATCAGATCTGATAAAGCTTGTTAGTGGTGCAGGCCAATTCATGCGTCATGCAGCCTGCTGTTTCCCCTGCCAGCAAAGGACAGTGTGTTCTGCAATCGTCCTCTGACCTCAGGGGAACAAGTTAGGTCATACTAAGCAATGCATGGAAAAATGACTATCCTAAGAAAAGCCTCAAAATGAGTTAAGCAGGAAAAAAAGAGAGGCCTTACTGTTTCCATGGCTATAGCAGTGCTGGAGTCGTGTTGGGAGCAACAGGGGCCGGTCTTCCAGGCCTCCAAATCACCACAGTCACAAAAGCCACCTCCGGATGATGCATGCATCTAAGAGAACAGGTGTTTAGTAATAAATCATCAAAAATGATTATGAGCATGTAACAGAGTATTTTAAGGAGGTTTAGAAACTGACCTTATATCGGTGGCCTTTGTGTACACTGTTCTGAAAGCAGTCCATACACAACACACAGGTGGGGTCTATTGCACAGTCCCTGAAAACATAGAAAAGAAACAGAACACACATTTTAACATATTCTTCATTAAAGAGTTACTGGCTTGCACATCACCCCTTCACTTTAAGGTCGGACGGTTTTTAATAACATTCATACAGAAAAAAACCTACAGGAAGTTTATTAACCAGACAAAGGTACTTTAATCATAACTATTTCCATATTCTATGCATATGTGAAAGCTGCCAACTCCAACCTGCAAGAATAGACTGTCTCGCCCTCCTTAAAAACACGTCCACACAGCTGAGAAGAGCCGCCACTTCTTTGTTGAAGTTTCTCTAGGCCGACACTAGGGTCCTCTCCAAACAGGAAGTACTCCAGAGGTTGTAGGAGGTGTTCCTGTACTTGTTCCTCCTCTTCCACCAGCTGGGATTCAGCCTGCAGGCAATAAATATGGGGGACTTTCTCTGCCACATTCTGGAGTATTGCAGTTTGCCGGTCTGAAGCCTCCCACAATCTCTGCAGAGAGATATTTATGTAAGTGTTTCTAGGTGCTTATCAATGTTGGTCAATGTTCCCTACATGTAGGTGGTGCTGTGTTGCTTCACCAAGGTATGCTGACAATTGCCCAAGTATATTTCATCCCATACATACATTAATTGCATTTAAATCAATTTAAAAAAAATTAAAAAATGTAATCTATGAATTATCTGTGACATTGACAAGGCGACTTTTTGTCAAAGTTGCAAACATATCATGCTACTTCATGAAAAAGCTCATAGTCCACACAACACAACTGCTGCAAGTGATGAGAGTCAGTGAGGCAGCAGTCTCTCATCACCTACAAAACAAAGCAAATGGTGAGAAGAAAATGTGCCTACTCATGCTGCTGCTTCTTAGGAGTCACCATGCACCTACCTCAAAATTTATTGGGTTTTTTTTTTTGTTAAAAAACATCTTTAAAAGTTATCTTTTGTGTTTGCTGAAAATAATTCTGCATTCATATGATGTACAATCCGTAATGCTGAAAAATACTGGAAATAAAAAAATATTTTATAGCACCAATCTGGAAATTGAAGTATTTCCATAGTTCACATGTTGCAAATACACATCAGCACTGCATGTAAATGTAAAAACCTTCATTTAGAAAAACAAAAAGAGAACTACTGTCAGGATGAAAGATATCAAGTTATACCAAGAGTGTAACTTTCTGCAACCAGGGATTACTTGAACAGTTAAATATATTTCACAAACTTAATACATTAAGCTCATTATGTAAATAAGTCCTTAGCTCTGTCTTTATGTAGCACCAGGGTCCTGCAGAAACGTTGTCTTATTTCACTGTGTACTTCAACAGCTATATTTGGTTGAAATGACAATAAAAGCTTCTTGACTTGACTTGAATATGTTAACACTTGGTCTATTTATTGCAGCCACAGTAAATTATCTTCCTAAGATTTATACTGAAACACATTAGATTGAGTTAGGAACTATTTACATTTCATTTCCTGGTTTGGATGTGACCAGTTAAATAATGAGCTGTGATTGTTAGCACCTTAACAAGAAATTACTGGGTTATGATTCCTATACAATTATTAATCACATTCATTAAATATTATACATATAAATTATTATTATTATTATTATTATTATATTTTATTTTAAATACCCAAAAGGAACAAGCAATGCAAACAGAACAGATTAGTGACAAAACTGTTCAAGTTCTTATCTGCAACAAAATCTTCATAGCATGGCTAGTTTGTTAGCCTGCTAATGTTACAGATGTTGCTATTTGAACCAGATTCATAATAATAAATGACAACATAAACAACATTAGCCGTCTCAATGTACAATAAAGTCGTGAAATGCAAAGTATTTGTGTAAAAACAAAGCTGTCTAGCTATACTTTCCTGTGCTACAACCCTTTGACGTTAGCTGCTTAGCTCTGTAGCTAGTCGCTAATCGAAGCATAAAGCAAAACAAACCTGTAAGGAAACGTTTATGTCGCACGAATCACATAATAATAATAACAACACAAACACAATTCGGAAGAAAAGGCAACAATTCACAAGTAACGACATGTACAGAAATTAACACAAGCTGAAATTATTACCTTCCATAACTGGAGCGCGTTTACTGATTTTTCACCTTCCGCCATGTTGAGTCTGTGCGCCGCACCACGGCAACCAGCGCAAGCAGCGCAGCCGCAACACGGTAACCAGGGCAACCAGCGCAACCAGCGCAAGCAGCGCAGCCGCACGACAGCAACCAGCGCAAGTTTGCGACAGCAGCGCATTTCTATTATGCATTTTATTAAAGATTCGCTTTGTTAGTTTTTGGAATTAAAAGTAGTCGATTTTAAAACATAACCTTTAAATAATCAACAAATAATAGACATTACAAAAAAAAAAACACCCTTACATGTTATTTTCCATTTATGTATATAAATAAATGTATATTCTTTTAATATATATATGTTAAAATATATATACATATATATATATATATAAAGTTTCATATGACACGTGAACCCATTTCAGAGATTTTTACACAGCAGTTTGTCCTTTACTGCCATTTAATAAGGAATTACAGGGTCGTCTTCAATGCTTTTAATGACATTTTGTTAAAATCAACAACTATATATTTATAATATTTTTTTGAGAAATTCCACATCCTTTAAATATAGGATTATGGGGGTAGTGACAGAAATGGGAATGCACATGTCATTTATTTAATGCATATCTTTAAACTGAGATTCTTGGCTTTGAACAAAGAAAAATAATGTTGTGAAATATGTAGGAAGGGTTAGTTTATTGGTTATGGTTGGTGAAGTTGGAAATGATCCTGCACAAATTACACCATTTGTGTAAGGCAAAGATGCTTTTTGTAGAAATTGGCCTAAAACTGCGCATTTAACATGATAAAAAGGGGTTTCAATGGAATTCAGCTAGGAATTTGATGTAGTTTGCTGTATAAGAGGATTGCACAATATATCATCATCTGAGTGTATGATGTTTATAAGCCAGTGCTTCTCTCTACAGTAGCATATAGTCAAGGTGTCCAAGATTTTTATTGTTTTGTTACAGTTGTAGAAATAAAAACAATACATTTTTAAAAATTGTATTTACTGTTTAAGAAAATAGGGATTTAATTATTTCAGTGGAAATATCAGGAATAAAAGCCTCCAGAGCTATAACTAAGATATTATTGTTCACTTCTGGTTGTTGGGTGGGGAGATGGGTGTTTTTGTTTGTGTGTTTGTTTGTTTGTTTGTTTGTTTTAAGATTAATTTATCATTTGTCATTGTCAACATATCATCACGAATACATTGCAGTATCCACACGTCCACTAGAGGGCGTCTACTTACAGTAAGGAGCATATGAAGCACAGGACTAATAATGAGTCACCAGTCAAAAGAAGAAGAGTCAAGGTTTTACCTAAATGAAGCCAAATGCTCTTGTACGATAATGATAAACAAAAATAAAGAAAAGTTAAGTTAATATATAGATCTATAGAATGCAGTTATTATGAAGTAAATGTAGTTTCAGGTGCTGAATTTGCATTTGGTAGCTGTACATGTTCTCTCATTATGCATTCTAAGGAGGTAAGTGAAAGAGGACAAATCACCAATTTGGTAAATTCTTAAAAATAAGGAATCCACTTGTGAACTCAGCAACAACAAAAGGCCTGGTGGTCAATCATGGTGAAAGCACTGTTACACCATTGGGACACAATATTAGGTCACTGGTATAAGAAATGGAACGATCTTAATTGGAGAGATCACCTAACCTGAACCCAACCGAGCATGCTTTTTATTTACAGATGACTAAACTAGAGGTAGAAATACACAAACATGCAGCAATTAAAGGCTTAGCTGAATTAAAGGTCTGGCAAAGCACTTAAAGTGAGAAAACCCATCATTTGCGGATATCTATATAAATTATAATTTATTGTTATATAATTTTATAATTATAAAATCTGTTAGTTTGTCCAATTATTGTCTGTGCCTTTGTAAATAGAGGCCTTTGTAAAACTATCTAAAAAAAATGGTCTAAAAAAAAAAAAAAAAAACAACCATTTGTGCTGCTGCACAGAGACAAGTAAAATTGTGTTACTTTCCAAACACATAAGGATCCATCTGTATTTCAGAAAAAAATCATACAACACAAAGACAAAATGTAGAAATGTAGCACTTTTTATGTTGTGTTGAACTTGCTGTGTAAATTAAATGTTAATGAAATTATTATAAAGTATTGTATTATGGAATTGCACTTCCGGAGAGTGACTTTAATTTTGACATTTGAGATAACCGGAAGTTAGTACTGCTGTTTGCTTTGCGTATTACCGGAAGACAGCTTGTTTTTGTGGATCTCGGTGCAATTATGGTTAGTTATTCACCTGTTATTTGAAAACACGTAGCTTAATATTATAAAGTTCTCCTATACTGCATTAGCAGTGGAAGTAAAGCTGTAGAAGGAAATAAACTGAGGCTGAATGATCTAATAATTAGCATAGCTAGCCTGCTGTCATACTAATATACATATTACATCACCTGCAGCTGACTCTTAAGCTTAGTTCATTTCTATCGCTAAACATTCAATTCAGTGACTAACTCAAGATCACTGTACTTCTTTTTAGTTATGTGTTTGTTTTTATATGTCATTGTTTATAGTTGTGTTTGTGTATTGTATTAGTTTCATGTTGCCTCTTTGTCAGGTCGTCATTGTAAATGACTCACCTGGTTAAATAAAGAAAGTATTCATTAGCTTTAATTTAGCCTTTAGAGCTCACACAAAAGGAAAGAATAACGAAGCTTTAAATACATTCTGAAGTAAAGCTTTGATAATAATATAATTCTGCAATACAAAGTAAAAAAAAAATTATATAAAATGAACCAGCGACACTAGATTATTTGTAGGTTGGAGAAACAGACGAATTGGACTTGTGTGTGTGTTGATAGAGAGCTAAAGTAAATATTACTGTAAACCCAAATAAAGTAGTGAAGTAATGTTTACTGTTGACTTTGATACGACATCATTTGCTGAACTTAAATTCTTGAATTTATTTTTTTTCTAGTTGGTACTAAAAATAATTATATTAAAATTAAAGAACCAAACTGAAATGAAATAAGTTAAAAGATTGCATGTTCATTACAAATATTAATATGCAAGTCATATAGGGAGATTGTTTCTCTTAAATATTAATGTTATATTATTGTTGTTGTTGGTGGTGATGTTTGTAAGGTTGTAACATTTGTGTAAATGGCTTGCAGTCCCATACTATTCTGCTTGTTCAGCCCGCAAAGAGACCAGAAGGACGGACATATGCTGATTATGAATCTGTTAATGAGTGCATGGAAGGTAAGATCATATTTAGACCAGTGTTTTACCTTACAATTATTTTCATTTGTGATGTAAGATGTAAGAAAAAACAACAACATCATTGTAAACACTGTCTGTACTTATCTGTTTTACTTTCTTTGGGCAGGAGTGTGTAAAATGTTTGAGGAGCACTTAAAAAGAATGAATCCTAACAGTCCATCGATCACATATGATATTAGTCAGCTGTTTGATTTCATCGATGACCTGGCAGACCTCAGCTGCTTGGTGTAAGTAGGCTTTCTGTGCAAATCTACACACTGTTTAAAAATCAGAAGTCAGCATCATCAAGGGCAAAATGGCATTGGTTTGAATGTCCGTCTACAGATAACCAAACAGAATGTGGCAGTAACCTTAACTGATTTAAGCAGTAAGACTGCTGTAAATCTATATTTTCGGGTACTTCTTTTGTTAAACATTGTCACAAAGCATACAGAGAGAGTCTGTCTAAAGCGGACAATGACAGATTATAGTGCTTACAATTAATATAGGATTTAACAGAAGTACATGATTTTTAAAGAAAAAAAATATAAATGAATAATATTGCTATTTATAAGTGTTTGCTAAAACACGGTGCATTTTGTCTATCAGGCCAACCATGACTTTGAAAGACATATTACATGAGTGTTTGTAGATGAATTTAATGGGCCATGGGTGCTGTGTGTCGTACACTTTTCAGGTCATGAGCTACACACTATTACAGGTTGCAGTCTACTTGGCTATGCATATGAAAAAGCAAACTTTCAAACAATAGGACTCAAAGAAATCGATCTCAGTGGCAATTAAACATTAATTTAGAGAGAAAAGTAACTTTAAAAACTTTCTTTGTTTCTGATTAGTCATGTTCAGGAACAAAATTTCAAAAGAGGGTAATGTCTCTTTTTAAATGACTATGGTGTCCAATTTGTTTTTTGTATTCTCAAAGTCACAAACTGTAAGACTAATTAAAATGTTTAACTTGTTATTGAATCATTATTTTGTTAGTTCTCTGTAAGATGATTTAGATGAAATAAAAATGTAAGTCACTCTGGATAAGGGTGTCTGCTAAATGCCAGAAATGTAAATGTCTGCTAAATGGCAAAAACGATTAATGTCAATAATCTTGGCTGCTGTTAAAGCAACATTTTTTCTGAACTAGACTTCAGAATAATTCCGTTCCTAATCTTCAGCCACACACAAACAGTTACTCAGCTTTGCATACCCTGCACACAAAAAATATATTGTGCTGAAATGTCACTGCAAAATAGATTGCTCACAATCAGTTGGTTTCTACTTTTCATCCCTTAGATACCGGACAGACACACAGACGTATCAACCCAACAACAAAGACTGGATCAAAGAGAAAATGTATATATTGCTGCGCCGCCAAGCTCAGCAGGCTGGGAAATAAAATGCCTCAAAATTGAGATCAGAAATTTTTCAGGAAATTGGCAGGGAACAATTTGTAAGGACTTATGGGATAATGGCTAGATAATTAGATTCAATTCCAGACCTGGGTGACCACTATTAGTTTATTAAGGTAACAGGAAGAAAATAATTACTGGAGTTTAGTGCCAACCAAAACTAATGCAATAATTTTAATATGTGGGTGAAGTGGTCGGATTAGGCTCAACAGGCCAGTAGATATATTGACTAAACTCTGTATTTTTATGTTTACTATTTTATTTGAAATCATGTTTCCTTCTTGTCTCTACAGACTTTCCTCCTCCATAATAAAATAGCTTTATTTAAAATGTGTTTGAGTATTTTATATGTATAGTTATAACCATCTGTTGCAGTATAATCATGTTTTTCCTTTAAACAGGTGATCAGATATTGGAGAGAGAATAAAAGATGGAATCTAATCCTGTAACAAATGGAAAGACAAACTGGATTTGAAAAAGATTTTATTAACTGAAAATGTTTGCATAGAAAGAGATGATAGTATTTTTTTGCTAGGATTAATTTTATTACAGTTATACTTCAGTTATACTTACGTTATTGTTTTTGCTATGTAAATGAATGAGCTTAACAGAATTAAGAAGCTATGTAGGAGATTAGGTAACACCTTAACTACCACACACACACACACACACACACACACACACACATATATATATATGTCGAACCAACAAACGGTCCTCTCGAACATTTGTCTTATGGGGTCTGCCTGACCTGGGCCTGTCATGAACTTCACTGGTTTCTTCAAATCTTTTTCTTATCCTCTCCACTTGACATTTAGATACATTAAAGATGTAGCAGGAGACAGGAGACTTGGTCTTCAGACTCTTGATGATCAGCACTTTGGTCTGTGGTTGAATCTTTGGCATGCTGTCAGAGGTCACGCTGCATTTCAAATGAAGGTTGGGTGTGCTGGGGTTCTTCTTCTACACATCTGGGAATGTGTTAATTACAGTATTTCTCACAGGTGACACTCTAATCTGTGATTGGTTGAATCCTTTAAAGATGTGACAAGACTTTTGTCTAAGCAAAATCTGACCTTTCTGTCCTAATTCATTCATTCATTCATCTTCTACCGTTTATCCGAACTACCTCGGGTCACGGGGAGCCTGTGCCTATCTCAGGCGTCATTGGGCATCAAGGCAGGATACACCCTGGACGGAGTGCCAACCCATCGCAGGGCACACACACACACTCATTCACTCACGCAATCACACACTACGGACAATTTTCCAGAGATGCCAATCAACCTACCATGCATGTCTTTGGACCGGGGGAGGAAACCGGAGTACCCGGAGGAAACCCCTGAGGCACGGGGAGAACATGCAAACTCCACATACACAAGGTGGAGGCGGGAATCAAACCCCGACCCTGGAGGTGTGAGGCGAACGTGCTAACCACTAAGCCACCGTGCCCCCCCTCTGTCCTAATTAAATAATTAAAAATCAAGGCATGATAAGATTTTATTTTGGTAAGATAAGCTTAATCTAGAGGCCTTTGCCTTTCATATAAGCCACTTCTGATTCCAAATGATCAACTAGAAGTCAAGATATTATTTGTTGTTCCTACAACTTGGATGGGCGAGAAGACTTTTGTCAGGGTGTGTATACATACATACACATGGGTACATCTCAATAAATAAGAATGTCATGGAAAAGTTCATTTAGTCAAGGTATCTGAGCCACCACACACAGATGTGTCAAGGAATTTGGCTAAAGTTGTCGTATTCCTCTTGTTTAGCCACTCCTGAGCCACAGACAACGTCAGCGGCGTCTTAGCTGGGCTAAGGAGAAGAAAAACTGGACTGTTGCCCAGTGATCCAAAGTCCTCTTTTCAGATGAGAGCAAATTTTATTTGGAAACCAAGGTCCTAGAGTCTGGAGGAACGGTGGAGAAGCTTGTAGTCCAGTGTTAAGTTTCCACAGTCTGTGATGATTTGGGGTACAATGTCATCTGCTGGTGTTGGACCACTGTCTTTTCTGCACCCTTTTACCAAGAAATTTTACAGCACTTCATGCTTCCTTCTGCTGACCAGCTTTTTAAAGTTGCTAATTTCATTTTCCAGCAGGATTTAGCACCTGGGGGCACGGTGGCTTAGTGGTTAGCACGTTCGCCTCACACCTCCAGGGTCGGGGGTTCGATTCCCGCCTCCACCTTGTGTGTGTGTGGAGTTTGCATGTTCTCCCCGTGCCTCGGGGGTTTCCTCCGGGTACTCCGGTTTCCTCCCCCGCTCCAAAGACATGCATTAGCATCTCTGGAAAATTGTCCGTAGTGTGTGATTGCGTGAGTGAATGAGAGTGTGTGTGTGCCCTGCGATGGGTTGGCACTCCGTCCAGGGTGTATCCTGCCTTGATGCCCGAAGACACCCGAGACAGGCACAGACTCCCCGTGACCCGAGGTAGTTCGGATATGCGGTAGAAGATGAGTGAGTGAGTGAGTGATTTAGCACCTGCCCACACTGCCAAAAGCATCAAAAGTTGGTTAAATGACCATGGTGTTGGTGTACATGACTGGCCAGCGAACTCACCAGACCTGAACCCCATAGAGAATCTATAGAGTATTGTCAAGAGGAAAATCACTAACAAGAGACCAAAAAATGCAGATGAGCCGAAGGCCACTGTCAAAGAAACCTGTGCTTCTATATCACCTCAGCAGTGCCACAGACTGATCACCTCCATGCAATGCCGAAGTAAATAAAGCAAAAGGAACCCCTACAAAGTATATACAAAAAGTACATATACAGTAAATTAACATACTTTCCAGAAGGCCAACAATTCAATAAAAATGTTTTTTTATTGGTCGTATGAAGTATTCACATTTTTATATATATGTGTGTGTGTGTGTGTGTGTGTGTGTGTGTGTGTGTATATATATATATATATATAAAACAACACAACTACCTGTGCAGACGTGTGTATAGTAGTATAGTGGTGTTATATGTGCCAGTGCTCTCGTGCCTTATACGCGTTGTGTCACTGCACAGTCACTGCATTTTACACAGGCGGTATTTTTGAAGAGTTGGTGTATTTTTCTCTCCCTCTGTTGTGAGCCGATGAGGACACCAATCGGTCTCTGCTCTGTTTTTTTTTTTTTTTTTTTTTTACCTTTTTGTTCAGATCGCCTCACTCTCGTGTTTCTCACCCAGCCCAGTCTCCCCCATCTCCCCCCCTCACACTCCTCCCTCAGCCTCAGCATCTCAAAAGGCTAGTGAGTGAGAATCGATGGCGCAGAGGCCCGCCTGACAGGACAATAAAAACCCACAAAGAAGCGGTGAGTTTTTTTTTCCTTCGCCTTTCAAGTTAGATCACGAAATGACAGCCAGCGAGGCGAGATGTGCTCTGCGTGCGGGCGTAAAAAAAAAAAAAAAACCAACGCGTCTTCTTCCAGCTGCCTTTTTGTTGCTACGAGGCAGCAGCCAGCCTCCCTGATACCCTTCCTCAAGAAACATCAGCAGCATCCCCTCATTAAGCTCAGGCGCTCTCTGGATCCATTGTAACCCATATTTGCGGTGCGTTCATGTGCGCAATTTTACGCAGATGTTATTTCTGGGTATTTCTAGGTCAGTGTTAATATAGATGTGATGGTTATATAGATATAGATGTGAAGCGTGTCATGATAGCGGATTGTTGGAGTGAGAGCTCATTGTGCGATGCGCCACGACGCCGTAACGAGCCTCAAATGCGGATTGCGGTGCGTAAATAAAAATGCGATGTAGTGCTGTTTGGAGGAGGTCTGCCTGTTTTAAAGGACCTCCCCTGCAAAATTAAGACACGACGTGCAGCAGCCTGCGTTTTAATTGAAGGCGATCGTCCTGTGCTGTACTGTACTGTGTCCCCGTTCCGCCAAAGCAGATGCCCACACTGTTTACACACCACCCTGAAGGCAGGATTGCATTATCAGCCTGCTTAGAAGCTAGAACGCACTCTCGAGGTCTCCTCATATATTAGATCAAGCCTAGGTTACATTATTAACCTATAATCGGTTTTATTTCCTCTGCAAGCCATAACAGGCCAAGCACATCTAGAGGTGGTTGATGTAAAAATAAATAAATAAAAGGTGTGGATATCATCACAGTGTAACTCCAAACACAGTGTGTCGCCTGTAATTGTGTAGTAGATTACTAGAGCCTTTGTGCATACTAAAGTGTACTGTAGATGGTATCCTCTTGAGCTTGTATTTTAATTCAATTAATGATCTGATGCAAGTTGTTCAATCTCTTGAAGTGCAGAAGACAGTTATGTACCTGTTATGGGAGATAAACCCAGGGTGCCTGGCCTCCCAGGCCTGGTTTCAGTCCCCGATGTGTGGCCTTTGAGACGTCCACCATCCCTCGATTCCTCTGCTCTTAATGGAGCCCCCTTCTTCTGAGGTGAGAGTGTGCTGCTGCTTAAGATCTTCAGTTGTAGTAGAATGTGAAAACAAGCAAAAAAAAAAAAAAAGAAGCCCTTCAGATGACCAGCGCTATGAGTCTGTAAGCTTCAACAAGACCAGCCTGTTCCCTACTGTTCAAAGTTTTAAATGATATTAAATAATAAAAAATCTTCATGGTATGAGATTGGGCCCTGAGAAGATTCTTTTGATTGCTTCACAAATGAAAAAGCTCCAGATGTATGTCAAAACATATATTAACACAAACTTATAACAAGTTTCCCATTCACTTTTGAGGCCAATTTACAGAGACCAATGCTAAAGATATTTAGTCTTTAGTTTTTTGCTATTTAGTTTTTGAATGTGACATTTCAGTTTACCATACATTTCTTTTGGCAAGTCAATGACTTTGTTTCTATCAGAAAAATCAATTGGAAAATGAATTAGAGACAGACTCAGCTTTAAATTTTACACTGGGTCACAATTCACATACATCTAGCAGGCAGTCTGTTCTAGAAATTGATATGATGAATTTTATTGGCTTCTGCTTGACAATTTGTCATAACTTCATTTGACAGTCATACATCGACATGGCCCAAAAGGTTGTCAAATGTGAAAGAAAGAAGCCTGGAAGCCTGGTAAAAAAATGGATTGAAGTTTGCGGGTTATAACCAGACTTTTGGAGGTGTGTTCTCTGGTCAGATAAAACTGAAAATAAATTGTTTGGCCATAATGATAAGCAGTATGTATTGAGGAAAAGAGTGAAGCTTTTAATCAGAACACAATGTGGTTGTGAAAGAGACTGGTGAAACTGAAGAAAATAGATGCCATCATAGAATATCAGCCAGACTTCAGTGGTCACAAACTGGGTCCTCCAGCAGGACTTTTATCCTTAGCAACCAGCAAAGTATTAGATATTGGTGAGGTCAAAATACACTTTGACCCGAATCCCATTTAAAATTTGATGACTGAACTGAAAAATTGTTTCTGATCTTGGAGGCCCACAAATCTAACCAAAATTACACCAGTTTTGTCAGAAGAAATAAACAAAATAGCTAGTAGAGTTCTAAGAAGCTTGCATAAGCTTGCAAAACCCTGATTCAAGGTCATGCAATTAAAAGCCACCATATACTAACATAATGTACAAGTGTCATCTGATACAGTAAATGAAATAAAATCTGTCTATCATGCTATTGTTTTGAAGTGACCTGTTTTGGAAATAAATTAGATATGCTAATTAACACAGGAATTGGTAACATGAAATACATGTTCTGAACATTTGAGCTTGAAGATCTTTAACCTTGGTGTATGTAAACCTTTGGCCTACAACTATAGCTATCTGGCTGTAAATGTTAATAGAGCACATAAACAAAGTGCACAATAGAATATTGGTTTCCCAAGGACTGGACTTGAAATTGGATGTTGCTCCATACGTATTCATGCATCAGAGAATTTGTCGGATTATGATGTACGTAGGAGATTTTTTAATGCTACTCATTTTTATGCTACTTTCACATGCCTCAGTTGAAATGGAGGATGAAGATGGCACATGCTTACTTGATGTGTTGTGGTAAGTTCTACCAGACTGTCCTTGCTCAGAAATTATTAGAACTGTTATCAATCTTAGACCACTGCTTCAGGTCTACTCACAAAAATACAAAGCTCTAATTATATATAATTTAAAAATTAATTTGTTCTTTGTCTTGTATGATTCATGGATTTGGTTTTGTTTCAACTAGTGACCCACAAGCCCTGAATGACTTCCTTCATGGGACAAAAGAGGTTTACTATATCTACTATATCCTCATGCAATACAAACTGTAACTTAAATAAACCTTAAAAGTGCTAGTCTATGCGTTACACCCTTTAGAATCCATCCATTCGACATGTAAAAATCATGAACATAATTCACTAGATTATTAAACATAATTTAACTAGTGCTAAATGAATCAAACATAATACTAACAATCAGCAGTTCTAAACTATGTTTGAATATGTGAGAGAAATTTTGGAGAAGCTTGAAAGCCCACCCTACAATTAGTCATCGTCTCTCCTATCTGTTCGAACAGCTGCTAAGTGGAGACCTGCTCATTAATTCTTCCTCTGGGGAGCCGTCCTTGTTCACAGACACGCCGGTAAGTCTGGGCCTCTGTCCCCATTGACAAAATAGTAGATGTAGATTTTATTTTAGATCACCTCTATTTTAGATCACTATAACCTGCATCTTTCCCTGTCTCTTCAAGGTTCACTTGTTAATTTGGTTCCTATTGTTAATGTTGGCATCTATTTTTACATTTTCTCAACTCACTAATTGTTCTTTCCTTTTTCTCTCCAGAGCCCTGTCTCCTTGTTGGCAGATGATGCTGGCTCTCATGACACACCTATATCAGGGTGTGTGGATCTCTCCTTCCTGGATGAGGCCTTGCTGGCTTCTCCAGCAGGAGGAGAGGATTCTGAAGAGGTATGCGAACCTCCACAAGTTGTGGCAGAAGTGCCACAGCAACAGGAAGAGGAGGAGGAGACATGTGACATATTACAGCAGAGTCTCCAGGAGGCTGACATCACTGAGCACACACTGGCTTTAGAGGCAGGTCTTGCCCAGTCTAGTGAAGCACTCTCTCTCTACCCATCTGGTATACCCCCACCTTCACCTCCATATATGTCAAAAGCACTGAGCATCTCTGGGGCAACACCATTGCCCAGGGACACACAAGTTGCAGTGGAGCCTCCTCAACCATCCCTCTTAGCTGTGGGACCAGGTTGCCCTTCACTCAAGCCTGTACCACCCCAATTAATGGGGCTGTTACCTGGGAATGTATTCCCTGCACCTCCCACACCTGACACATCCTTCTGCCTGAGTCGTGCACAGGGTTCCAACATGATCATCCACAAAACCCTTCCAGGCCTTACATTGAGTCCTGCTGTTAGGACAACAGCACCTCCAGAGATTATATTGCAAAGGACACCTTTGCCCATCCAACCCAAGCTGCCAGTCAACATCCAGCCTAGACTGGTACAGATAAGCCCAAAACCATCCGAGCAGAAATCATCCGCAGGACTTGCTTTCATTCCTCCAGCTGCATCACAGAATATCCTGTTGTCTTCTCCTGTGGGCCCCAGGCAGCCTCTGCCATCACAGTCTACAACCACACTCAACAAGCCTGTGAGTTTGCAGCTAGTCAACCAGGGAGGCTCAATTGTCATTCAGCCCCAGAGTCTATTTCAGGGCCAGAGCCACTTTATATTGCCTAGTCAAGGCTCTGTAAACCAGTCTGCAACTGTCTCTAGTCCGCTGCTCAGCACGACAAACAATCAATTGCCAAGTGGAGCCCCTCTGGCAGGACAGTTTGTTGATGGCTCACAGATTGTAACAGTACGCCCCAGACAACTGAATTTTAGCCCGGTGTTTACCACTCCAACTGGGCAGCTAACACTCAGACAGGGAGCGCTCCTGTCTGGACCCCTGCAGCTTCAGTCAGCGCCACCTACCGTCTTCCAGATGCCGGCGCAGCTAGCAGGGGCCTATTCTGCTCATGCACATGGGCAGCAAGGTGGTGTTGTCCACACTCCTGCCTTAGGGAAGCAGATCACCTTGATCAATACTCCTGGAGTGCTTGCCCCTGATATGACTGCCATATCAATAGTGAATGGGCCATCCTTGGTGCAAAGCTTGCCCTTTGTGTCCCAGGCACAGAGGCCTATGGCAGGAGGCCCTGAGGAGCAGCTAAGTCTTCCACAGGCACCAGTGCTTCTTTTGCCAGAGAGAACAGCAGCAGATAAAAATGCAACAAATGAACAGCTACAGAGTATCTTACAAGTAAGCTCCCTATTGTTTGTTACTTTTAGAATAGTTTTGGTTGTGGTACCAATACCAAGCCCGAGTATGACTGTGTAATATTTACCTATTCTTTGTGTACCTGTTCTAGAAAGGCACCCTGTCTCCTCCAGCTTCAGTGCAAGCTGCTATAGCCAAAATGCACACAGAGCCTTCCCCAGTCATTACTCTATTGCAGGCACCAACAGAGAGAACCAATTCCCCTGAGCCTGTCACATTATTGTCCAAACACCTAATTACACACCCAGAGAAGCAGCAAGCTGTTGAAGGAGGCCAAACACCACCAAATCAAGCATTCGTGCACAATCCCCTACAGGTAAATCAAGCAGTTGGGTCAACGAGATTATATAATTGTTAGATTTAGTCATAGTTCGAATATACAATGATTTATACCTGGCTTAATTATTTTCAATGCATGTCCTTACAGGAATCACTTAACCCTGCAGCCTCTGCCGAGTCTTTGGACAGCAACATCTCTCCTGCAGCTAGTGAGACAGAGTCTTCAAACATGGTATTGGCTGTTTGTTCCTCATCTGAGGTTCTCTCTGTGCTGACCGAGTGTGGAGGAATCCCCACTCCAGTGCATTCTGGGTCAGAGCATGGTGACATGTTAGTCTCACCGCCCATAACCCAGTGTTCTGGAAGTACTCCCTCGACAATGTTTCCTACACCTCCACTTTCAGACAGACAGCCCTCCTCAGCATTTGTGGTTCTCAGTGGCAAAATGCAGGGGCAAGAGGAATCCATTCTGTGCATGAGTCCATCTTCAATACCAGAAAAGATATCCGTTTCTGATCAACAGCATTTACCCATCCCTGTATCGACGGGCCTTAGTGGAGTCCTGGAGTCTGGCCTCAATGAAGCCTGGCAGCACAAACAAAGTAGTAAGTAGTACCTTGTACAGCAAAACTCACGTGCAAATGTTGCTAGTAAGAAATACATTATAACAGCTTCTCTTGGTTCATATCAGAACTCAAAGTTCCTGGTGTAATGGATGATGAAGAAATACCCTCACTGGACCTGCAGGAGAGTTTTGAGGGCTTGTCATCCCAGGACACCCAGAGCTACACTGCACTTCAGGTGAAAATGCATGATTTTCTTGTGGCTTTTTAATTACTGAGGACATACCTGAACAATTAAAATGATGATCTCATTACGTACTATATTTATAAATGTATTTAAAAATATGAATTATGAAGCATACACATTCTGCTGCTTTAGGTGCCATGTGTCAGTGTGAAGGCAAGAGAAAGACTCACCCCAGTAATGCGGCAGCAGAGGTCAACAGATGTTCTTAGTATCCTTATAATTGAGAACATACGTTCATGAAAACTACTGACATTTAATATCAGAGTTTGTTTTACATTGCGAAAGCTTGTCATTGCATCAGTGTTGCAGAGCAATCAGTTGCTTGCTTAACATATTGCATGTGTGTGTGCAATTCACAGGCTCAAGCAGCAGCTTTGTTCAGACTATGATGCTGTTCTTAATCCAAATACATGCTCTCGGTTCACTTCGCTTGAGGATGCAGCGAGACACCTGTTGCCCTACCATACCTGCTCCAGAGCCTTACCCAGCCAAGCCGATCTGCTAACAGGTTATGTTCAGGCCAAACGTACAATCATAAACCTCTAAAGTTGCAACTATAGTTTCTAATTATTTAACCTGTCTGAACTGGGTTGTGCAAAGTTTTAAGTTGTTGGCATTTTATCTACATAGCAGGCGAATTATTCCAAAATTGTTTTGCCATGAATTTCACATGCTATTTTCTTATCTGTGTGTAGTGGATAAGCAGTTTGAGAACGTATCAGAGCTGCTGCTGAAATGTACTACAGACATGCTAAACAAATACAGGCAGCTCTTACTGGCAGAGTCTCAGGTGAGTCTGAGCATACTACTTTTAACAGTTCTTTATGTCATGTGCCTATGTCTGCCTATGTTTTTTTGTTTTTTTTAAGAAAAGAAGTGGAATGTTCTACACTGGCCAAGCCAGTCACCTTGCATTTCAATTGCTGAAGGCAAAATACACAAAGCACTATTGACAGTGGCATTAAAGAGACCTGACTGTATATAGGAAATGGAGGGCTATACTTAGTTGAGAAAATGAAATAAGTAATTAAGGCATGTTATAAATCAGTACAACAGCTGTGTCATTAATCCGTGCAGCAAGAAAGTCCTTCAGCAGAGATGGTGATGCTAGAACGGTTGTTCCTGCAGTCAGAGCGACTCTTACTCGGGGAGGAGAGACGCAGAGCAAGAGGTGATCCGGGTGAGTAATAGCTGAAATAAATATGACAAAGCACTTTGGGCTAAATCATTGTCTGAGCCGAGTGTTATACCGAATGCAAATATTCCAACCAATCAGATTTGAGAATTCATACATAATACCTTACTAACTAGTTATTTTTTAAAAAATAAATAAATAAATCACATGAATACTGAATAAATCTTGACAGTTAAGACTAACTGGAACTTGGTGAAACGTGATCTTGTGTGCATGTATGAATCATTTAACAGAGTCCTTTCTGATGTCATTGCGTAAAGCATCATGGCAACGTGGCATGCTGCCTCCACGCCACCCTAACACCTCAGCCAGTCCCCCGTCACCCCCTGCGTGGGCACTACATTCAGACAGACCCCCAGGTCTTAAAACATATTGCTCCAGGAGCAGGGGGGCACTGCGCCTTACCATCAAGCATGAGTCAGGATCACGGAAAGTCATACATAACTCTGCCTGTGATGAGCCGCACGCCCCAACTGGACATAAACGCACCTTAGACGGGCAGCTAACTAACAGAGGAAGGAATGAACGAGAGCAACTGCTGAGTCCTACAGAGACGAGATCAGAACAAAAACAAGCAGAGGTTGATGTGGGCATGAACAGGACAGCCTGCAATTCGATCACAAAGTCAGAGCACAAATCAGAAATAGCAGAGGGATCATTTCCTGATGTGCAAACCCCAGAGGTTAAAAGAAGCAAGCTGGATGTCGCAGATGGGTTGGCGGATGAAGGTGGCCTGAGCGAGCACCTGCAGAGCGCTATAGACAGCATCCTGGAGCTTCAGCGGCTTCAGGGACCAGCAGCTTGTCTTAAGCCCAAGCTGCAGCCCTGCACACTGGAGCAAAGCATCAGCTGTGTGCTGGAGGGAGAAATGTAATCCACACAACAAGAAAAAAGTGCCACTTCCATCCTACAGCTGAGTATAATTAACACTCACATCCATGACAAATGCTAAATTCTTAATTTGTTCATTCCCACTGTACGGAGGGCTCCATTGTGGCATACAGGACCTGTTGTAAAACTGATTAATTATATAAATGAGTAGACTGGGAGATCTGATGTGAATAAATTGGAGCGCCTGTTTTTTTCGAATATGCGCCACAGTAACTTTTTTAAATGTTGGATTTAGTGTTAAGTAAGAAAGCTTCCAATGTGCTTGATTTGTGCCAACATTGACAACGTTGTCAGTTGCATTTGCCGAGTGCCTGTGTGTATTGTTGTCTTATCTGAATGTATGTCTGTGTGTTTGTGTGACAAAGTACGAAATTCATGTGTGAAGGGGGAAGAGATTGTTTGGTTATATAGATATACTACAGTTTAAGAAAGGTTGTACACTACAAGTGTATAGTATATGGATACTGATGTCCGTTCCAGCTTGTTTAGCCCCAAAGAGAACACACTTCATTCTGAAAATCACCAGCAAAACCTGTTACTGCATTCAAGAGATTCTTTTCTTAAAAACAACTTGTCTCCACTTTATATTTGCATCAGCAATTATTGAAAGGAAGATGTTCTACTCCAGTTACAAATGAGCAGCTGTTATTTTTGTCTGCGGTAAACTGTGATGCATCTTACGGTCCATCAAGGAGACAAAAATGCTCTACGAGATGTTCTAAAACACAAGCAATAATGAGCAGTTGGTCTTGAATGTGGGGTTGTGCCTCGGTCCAACTTCTAGTCAGTCACTTTTGCTTTCTGTATCGTGATTCCCAGCCGTTCATCTCCTGTATTCTGGCATTAGGGGAAAAAAATTGTTAAAAAAAAATAAAATAAGTGACAGCAATAGCAAAGGATCATTGGGAAACTGATGCAAATTAAATTCATCATGATACAAAAACCTAATTTTATTTCATGTTGTAAAATTAGCCCTCATCCATAGAGCACTCAGAGCTAACGCCGCATCCTGAAATACAAATCATGATTGTGTTTGACATTTCTTGACAATCTTAAAATTGTGTTAGTGCCGTTTGTCACACAAAGTGAAAACATTTTAACATGAAGCAGTAGGTCCTTGCAAGCAAAGATTTAGGATATATAGATTATATGGATGTGGAATTAAGGATGCTATGGTATTTGACAGTAACTTCTAGGGCTCGAGTTAGATAGAGCTATAATTAATGAGCGACTGTGGCATTAAGTTAAATATCCACATCGTCACAGAGATTAATATCCACATTTGACAGAGTCTCACTCTTCAGTGGTAATTTTAGACGTACCCCACAACATGCTATGCACTGGTAAATGTTTCCGTGTACTCAAGTCACACACACAAAAAAAAAAAAAAACAAAACAAGGTGACGGTATAATGCACTTAACCCTACGAACTGTGACACGCCCTAAATGTGACAAGGTGCCATTTTTCGATGGATGATGTCATTCTTCTCCGGTCATTTACCTGTTTCAGTTTATTAAATACTGTGAATATGGTAGCATGTGTTGGACACCACTTCAGACGACACATTTTACTGACAGATCGTTCTGATGCCAAAATCAAAGAGGCCTTAATTCTACAGTACCAGATTGTAAAGAGAAAAAAAAAGGGTAATTAAAAATGTTAAATCCCAACTAATGACTCTTTTGACCCACTGTCATGTTAAGTCATTCATTTGAAACATATAAAGAGAAAATCTTTTGTATACATTTTTACAAACTATTTATTTAACTGTGATTTTGTAAATAATAAAAAGTAAAATTGTGAATGGAATGCATGTGTAGAGCGTGTCTTTAAACAGCGTGAGATGCGAGCAGTCGTTCACACCATTTTCTCCAGCACCCCTGAGACCTCTTAACATTAAATATATATTTTAATAACAATTTAAGGAAACATAGCTTTTATGAGGTTACATCTGGACAAATGTAAATAAAAGGGGAAAAAAAAGCTGTAGTTTCTTTAATTAAATTCTGCATGCTCAAATGTGGAAATCTTGTTTACAAAGATCATGATAATGAGAATTACAATTCCTCATTATCGCAAATGGAGCTGGGCGTCTGGCTGTTAAAGGTCGAACTTTAGATGCCACTCAGTGTCACAGTCATGAGCTATACACCAAATCATGGCAGTCAGGGGGGAATGTGCACTTTGAGGTGTCCTGACTGATGTTTGGGAATTTGAAAAGCATATGAAAGCAAGGTGTGGCTACGTCCTCTCCAGACATATGCTAAATAAATAACTGCTCATGAATCAGTAAGGTTAAAAAGTTCTAACAGGCAGAAACGAATTGTTCATTTTAAAGGTGTAAAGTTTAGAATTATGTCAAGTCCATCATAAAAGACCAACATACAGTGAAGACCATTATCTCAGTTATAGAAATATGATGAGTGAAAACGTAAAAAATAAATACTGTCAACAGCCCCATATTGCAAAACCCTAGATTTACCACACAATTAATCAAAATATTTAAACCTGCAACAAATTTAACCTATGTATTATATATCTATATTTTTAATTTTAAGAAATCAAGAGCAGGTTTTGGCTGTTAAAAATTTACATTTCATTTTATGGAAAGTTGAGAACTTTTCTCCCACTTACAATGTGCATACAATGTGTCATTACAGTTCTTGCACCTTTTTTTTTTTAACTCTCATCAACTCTGTAGTGATCAGTGAGCACACAATCAAGAGCCTGTGGCTGGTCTTTTCTAGTTCATCTACAGTCTCAGAACTCAGGCTAGGCTCACATCATATAGTAGTCGATATCAGATCATCTCCATCTCAAGTCCATCTCCTAGAAATACAGTGAAACACCATCACACTTTTGCGATGAGGATCCTGTTCTTGCCCAAACCACCTCTGCCTACCTCTGTGGTTAACTGGTGTGCTCAGGTCAGAGTAACGAGCAGGTTCTCTCCATACTTGCGCAGGTATTTCTCGTGGTTATGGTCGACAGACCACAGTGGAGGTAGGAATTTGGGCTGCATGCTGGACAGGAAGTGCTGACGCCAGCGTCGCTCCAACTCAATCAGGCCACGCAGTCCACGCTCAGCATACACCTGTACCACCTTCAGCCCATGTGGCACATAGCCCTCATTAAAGATCCTACACACACACACACACACACACACACACACAAACACACAGTCTTTAAAAACCAATACACACCAGTAACGCTAATGAATTTCCAATGTCTTTTTTTTTTTTTTTTTTGGTAAATAAAGGAATTTTAGAGTTGATCACTTCAGGTCATTTGCACACTCACAAAAACTACTGTGCAGGCTCATGTTACATGTTTTGGTTCTATTTATATCCAAGTGTGTGTGGGGGGGATTCTATTGAGTCTCCTTACATAGGAGTCAATAATTCTTATGAGCAACACAGACACGAAGCTTTCAAGCTCACGTGACCAACACTAATCAACAAAGGTTCAAAACCACTGCTCAAATAAAATAGCAAGTGGTTTGTATTTGATTAACATCAGATAGCAAAGATCTGAAGTCACATAACCCAAATTTTTTTCTTATTTTAGCTGTCTACAACAGTATATTACATCAAAAATCAAATGCAGACATACAAATATTAGGTGTGGCCAAATCAAAGAACACACAGATGAACCAAAAGGTGCAGAAAAACACAGAAAAAGGTGGCAAAAGAAAGCGGCAGCACTCCCTCACCGTGTCTCCAGGTTAGCTGCTGTGTGCAGCCTTCCCTCTGTGAGGCTGTCCTCCTCCTCCTCATCACCTTCATTGCAGAAGTACGCATGAACGACTGACAGGAGCTCTTCTCGCCTGGTAGCAGGCATGCTGTCATTGGCACTGAGAAGGGCACGGGCAGCTGATCGCACTCGCCGCCGATCCGAGTCCTCCAGCATCTTTACACCCTCCTCACAGCCCTGCGGGGCAGAGAACTCGTCTGCTAGTTGCTGCTTTAGGAAGCCGTCGTACACGTTAGACGCCGCATGGCAGGAAGTGCACAGCAGCAGGATGTCATGGGAGTTGTGGTCCTTCATCTCAGTGGGAAAATGGCGCCTGTACTCGTGTGGAACGATGTTCTTTCTAACAAAAGAGAGGGCAAAAGATCTATGCTATGCTAAAGATAGGACATTATTGATATTAAGTCAAATGTAAGCTTGCCCAAAAGCACACAATGCTTCAGTACAAACCTGATGTAGGACTCAGCTTTTCCACATACCACACAGAGATTTTCTTTGGCTGTGAGGTAATAATCCTTCTGAGAGTCAGGGCGACCTGAGGGCTCAAACAGCAAACGCACGATGAAGGGCTCCTCACTGACCAGCTCTGAGGAACAAGACAGAGGTCACACTGAAAATCACAGCAATTTTATAAGCTTTAAAGCACCACTGAACAGAACAGGTCAAAGAATTATTTTTAGCCATATACAAATGTAATAGAACAAAACAGCATTAAATAAAGCCTTGGTACAAGAACGTTACAGTGAAATCTGGGACAGCATGCAGTGCAAAATGGGCAAAAAAAAAAAAAAAAGACATTATATGGTCACAGAAAAAAAGCCGCCCAGCAAGCACAATACAATAAACAAAACCTTTAATGCATGATAAATGTTTCCAGTGCCATTGTATCTTTGTGGAACACAGAATTAGTTTCTAGTCGTAAAACTATACTGTGATCAGTAAGATATTTAATGCATATATTGTTTAATGTATTACAACAAGCCGAGGGAAAATACTTAGAGCTACATTTAAAAGAGAAAGGTGAATATCTCTGCACATTCAAACCTCAGTGACTACTAGTAAATCAACAATGTGTCACAGATAGACATGTTAATATAACCAAGACTACTATTTCGAGATGTGCGGATTTCGTTTACATATCTGTTCATGCCCATTGTGCCTTAACCTGCTTCTTAATAGATTCATAATACAAGATTTTGTATAAAATATGAACCAGGTTAATCTGCTAGCAGGAACTTCTGCAAACACGTTAAGTTTGTAACCTAGAGAACCAGAGATAATATTCAATGATAGAGACTTAAAAGCACTTTTTCACATCCCTCTGGATCACATTTACTGCTAAATGCTGTAAATTGGATCACATTTACTGCTAAATGCTGTAAATGTTCTTGAAAAAGACTGACAGTTCAGCCACAATATCAAGTCAATGTTTTTGTGCTGTACCTCCGATTCCTTTGTCAAGGTACCATTTAGCCTTTTTCTTGTCACATGTGCAAAGCGGCTGGCCATCAGGTGCATGAAGGAAGCAGTTGTCGTACAATGGGGATTTCCTGAAAGTGGGGAAATAAGCACACAGTGGGCTTAAATTATCAAACTGGATACAAACAGATTTATTCATAAACCTTTCATAGGAAATTTTAAAGAAACTCCTTGTGCATGAAAATCTAGAAACCCCTGCATGATCCTCTGCATCCCTTTTTGTCAATTGCATGTCATCCGCTACACCCAGTTTGCACCAAAGATAAATTTGTTCATTTTAGTTGTCATTTTGCACTTTCAGTTCTCTGAGCAATACTCTACCTGGCTGAATATCCAACTCCAAGGGGTTTCCGCTTGTTCCTACGTGGGTCTGGTACTTGCTGATCACCAGACTCAGGACTATCGACAGTAGATCTGCGACACCGGCGTCTACGTTCCCCCTCGTCCCCTTCATTGCGCCACCTAAAGGGCACATCCACCAGGCCCTGGCAGTGACCAGCCAGCTTTGAGAAGTCGGTCTCATTTTCACTCAGCAGGCATGGCTCAGAGTAGAGTTCCGACAGGTAGAGAAACAGAGAGACTGAAATCTGGGCATCACGTGCTGCATATGACATCTAAAGCACATGTAAGGAAAATAATATCTGTGAGGAGGCATCACTCTCACAAACTACTGTCATCTCAACTGATTCTTTACATTGCATGTAACTAATGGTCATATGATAAAATATTTATTTTATATACTACAGGTATAAGTAGAAAAGAAACATTTTAAAGAAATTTGCAAAAGAACAAATGTACTCCACCTGCTCCCAGCTCAGGTTTTCAGCTTCCCAGTTACTACAGCGCAGCTCCAGAGATTTATCCAGAGTGACATTAAGCAGGTCTGCAGCCAGGGACTTTAAACTCAGCCCATTATTCAGCACTGCATTCCTTTGGCATTCAGAACACACAAGTGATAAACTAACTTTTCTATATTTCTGAATTAAGAATAAATAAATAATAATAAGATATAAATAATGTGTAGTGACTTAAAACTATCAAAAGGTCTTCAAGCTCATCCTCAAAGCACTATGAAATACGCAGTCACATGTTATATGACCTGTGCTTCAGGCTCAACCTCCCAGCTGAGCCTCTGTTGGGCAGCATGTAAACAACACTGTTATACTGCTACATTTTAAACAGCCAAGTTGATCTTTTTTAGGTGGAATTCATAAATTGTTGTAATTGTTTAATGACTGGGACTGAGTGTTTTACCTTTGTCTAAGTGCCAAGTAGCGCAAGTCCACTGTGCAAACAAGGGCCAGGCCGTGGTCACTGGCCAGGCGCTTGCCATCTTCATAGCAGCCAACACCCACCTTTAGCACACGAGCGTCTCTCAGAACCTGTACCAAACCATTAGGAAGAGGCAGCTGGGTGTCACGAAAAGGCAGCAGTCTGACCAGCATACAGCGGCCCGAGTACGTAGCCATCTGGAGCAAAGACACGGCACATGCCTTGCCTTTGATGGACACCTGTAAGCAAGAAAACACCTTGTGAAGGAAAACAGTTTCTAACAACGGGGGATTTAAATTTTTAACAATGCCCCTCTTACACGCATGCTCTTTACCCATTCACAGTCCAAACCCAGCACAGG
Source organism: Tachysurus vachellii (assembly GCF_030014155.1). NCBI lineage: Eukaryota > Metazoa > Chordata > Actinopteri > Siluriformes > Bagridae > Tachysurus > Tachysurus vachellii. Next base: position 14,520,694 of record NC_083469.1, read on the forward strand.
GAAGACATCCAAATCCTTCTGGAACAAAGGCCAGTGTTTTTCAAACTCATCTGTTGAGCTCACCACGACCGCTGGAACCGCCAGTAACTTCTCAATGGATGGAACTGACACATATTTTGGAGTCTCTGGTAGCGATAGTGGTGTGAGGTCTTGTGAATGGTGAACAACAGTGCTGCTCAATTCCAGAGGTCCGAGGCGCTCCACAGGCAACTGACAAGTGTCCTTTGGGACTTTGAGAGCTTTTCTCTTCTGTGCATATATACTACGCCACAGGAACAGTCCTCCAAGAGTGGCTCCTAACAAGGTTGCCACTGCTGCAGTGAAAGTGCTCTGTCTGGACATCTCGTAATGTGCAGCAGCTCCCTGCTAGCACACACAAAAAAGGTTTTACAATACAGAAAGTTAAAACACGAAAGAATCAATGGGGTTCAGAGCTTTCAAAATCAGTACACATAGGTTAAAACAGCAAAAAATAAATAAAGGTGACTAAAGGAACTCAAGGAACCTTTATTAATAGAATACTTTCTATCATGAATTTGCAATAAGCTGCAAAAGAAAAAGGAAAAAAAAAGAAGTTTGGGTAAGATATTTGCAACTTATTTGAAAACAGAGTTGAGGAGTGAGTGAGTGTGAGAGAGAGACAGACACAGCGTGTGTGAGAGAGAGACAGACACAGCGTGTGTGAGAGAGAGACAGACACAGCGTGTGTGAGAGAGAGACAGACACAGCGTGTGTGAGAGAGAGACAGACACAGCGTGTGTGAGAGAGAGACAGACACAGCGTGTGTGAGAGAGAGACAGACACAGCGTGTGTGAGAGAGACAGACAGCGTGTGTGAGAGAGACAGACAGCGTGTGTGAGAGAGAGACAGACAGAGTGTGAGAGAGAGAGACAGACAGAGTGTGTGAGAGAGAGACAGACAGAGTGTGTGAGAGAGAGACAGACAGAGTGTGTGTGAGAGAGACAGACAGAGTGTGTGAGAGAGACAGACAGAGTGTGTGAGAGAGACACAGACAGCGTGTGTGAGAGAGAGACAGACAGAGTGTGAGAGAGAGACAGACAGAGTGTGAGAGAGAGACAGACAGAGTGTGAGAGAGAGAGACAGACAGAGTGTGTGAGAGAGAGACAGACAGAGTGTGTGAGAGAGAGACAGACAGAGTGTGTGAGAGAGAGACAGACAGAGTGTGTGAGAGAGAGACAGACAGCGTGTGTGAGAGAGAGACAGACAGCGTGTGTGAGAGAGAGACAGACAGCGTGTGTGAGAGAGAGACAGACAGCGTGTGTGAGAGAGAGACAGACAGCGTGTGTGAGAGAGAGACAGACAGCGTGTGTGAGAGAGAGACAGACAGCGTGTGAGAGAGAGAGACAGACAGAGTGTGTGAGAGAGACAGACAGAGTGTGTGAGAGAGACAGACAGTGTGTGAGAGAGACAGACAGAGTGTGTGAGAGAGAGACAGACAGCGTGTGTGAGAGAGAGACAGACAGAGTGTGTGAGAGAGAGACAGACAGAGTGTGTGAGAGAGACAGACAGAGTGTGTGAGAGAGACAGACACAGAGTGTGTGAGAGAGACAGACAGAGTGTGTGAGAGAGACAGACAGAGTGTGTGAGAGAGACAGACACAGAGTGTGTGAGAGAGACAGACACAGAGTGTGTGAGAGAGACAGACACAGAGTGTGTGAGAGAGACAGACAGCGTGTGAGAGAGAGACAGACAGAGTGTGTGAGAGAGAGACAGACAGAGTGTGTGAGAGAGAGACAGACAGAGTGTGTGAGAGAGAGACAGACAGAGTGTGTGAGAGAGACAGACACAGAGTGTGTGAGAGAGACAGACAGAGTGTGTGAGAGAGAGACAGACACAGAGTGTGTGAGAGAGACACAGACAGAGTGTGTGAGAGAGACAGACAGAGTGTGTGAGAGAGAGACAGACACAGAGTGTGTGAGAGAGACACAGACAGAGTGTGTGAGAGAGACAGACAGAGTGTGTGAGAGAGAGAGACAGACAGTGTGTGAGAGAGACAAAGAGAGAGTGTTTGAGAGACATAGAGAGAGACAGAGAGAGAGTGTTTGAGAGACACAGAGAGAGACAGAGAGAGAGTGTTTGAGAGACATAGAGAGACAGAGAGAGAGAGTGTGTGTGGGAGACAGAGCGAGTGTGTGTGTGAGACAGACAGAGAGACAGACAGACAGACAGACAGACAGACAGACACAGTGAGTACCCAACCAAATAATTCCGTTAGCGTTGTAAGGCGAACTGAGGTCGTGCGTTACAGCTCACGTGCGCGTTACAGCTCAGCGCCTCTCTACTTGAGCTACATGATCTATAACTGGTGTAATAACAAACAGTAGAACACGAACTAGCGCTCAGAGCCTCTAAACTACGCCGCTAGCCGCTAGTGGCTCACTTCGCTAGCTCGCTAACTCTGTATCTACGACTACAGTGACTTTCTGTCAAAACGTCGTTATCAGTCAAGTGTTTCCTGTTCTGTTAACTGTATAACAGCAGACAGCATGTTCTCACTTACCCCGAGCTGTGAGCGTCCTGTTTAAACACATGCACACACTTACTGTTTGTAATAATGAACAGCTGCAAACCTTCTACTTCTGCTTCTATAACACACACACCGCCATCTGCTCAGCGCACCACAGCGCCGCCACAGGAGGAGGCCGGTCATAACAGAGCGGTTCAGAGTCGACTGTAAGCACTAGTTTTCAACCTGTATGGACGATCTGTTCACATGTTTATATGTGAATGAAATTGCTCCAACGCTACATTCATTCATTCATTCATTCATTCATTCATTCATTCATTCATTTTCTACCGCTTATCCGAACTACCTCGGGTCACGGGGAGCCTGTGCCTATCTCAGGCGTCATCGGGCATCAAGGCAGGATACACCCTGGACGGAGTGCCAACCCATCACAGGGCACACACACACTCTCATTCACTCACGCAATCACACACTATGGACAATTTTCCAGAGATGCCAATCAACCTGCCATGCATGTCTTTGGACCGGTGGGAAACCGGAGGAAACCCCCGAGGCACGGGGAGAACATGCAAACTCCACACACACAAGGCGGAGGCGAACCCCCAACCCTGGACGTGTGAGGCGAACGTGCTAACCACTAAGCCACCGTGCCCCCCTGAATTAAGATTAAATTAACTTAATTTTATTTCATTAAACGACTTAATTGTCAGGGGCAATGTTTCAGCTAAATTTACATGTCTGACCAAATTTCACACAGATTTAGGCGTTGTTTATTCTCTGCATCAACATGAATTTGCACATAATTTGCAACACACTGTGGGGATTTTGGGTAAATCTTCCATTGTTTAGACTGTTTTTAAATTAGACTCTATATGTCTCTAAAGCAGAGTGAATTACATTTTAAATCTCCCATTAAATGCAAGAACAGGCTATCATTTGACTTTGTAGCTTTGTCACTGCTTGGTTTAGAACCAAAAAAGCTGAATAAGAGTTATACAATTACATACAATTATTCACACTTTGCAGTGGTGGATGGTAACCAGGTTGTAAGTACTTCTTCAAAATGCCAAAAGAAAAAACAAGAGCAAGAGACAGAAAATAGAGAGTAGGCAAGTTATTGAAAACTGCATTTAAATTCCAACAAGCTGGTTATTAGCCGATCAAAAGTTTAAGACCATAACCTTTAAAAGTTAAAATCTGTGCAAAACAAAAATGTGTCTTTATTGTCCTTCGGACAGTCACACTGTCATGATCTTCTGACGGCAAAAGTAAAAAGGCTTTCTGTTTTTGAACGTGGCAGGATTGTTGAGCTGCACAAGCAAGGGCTCTTGCAATGTGCCATTGGACGCAGTAAGACAGTCATTTTAAATTTCTTAAAAGATACTGAGAGTTATGGGACAAAAAATGAAGTGGTAGACCCGAAAAGATTTCACGTGCATTGAGCCTTAGGATCAGACGAGCTGTCTGTGAAGACACAGGCTGATCCTCGACCCAAATTAAGACTATTTCTGATGCTGACTGCAGCCCAATAACCATAAGATGGCATCTGCAAGAGAAGGGCTTAAAGAACAAACAACGTCTTCGAAATCCACCTCTCCACCCACACCACAAACCTGCCCTTTTGGAATTTTGCAAGGGAGCACCAAACATGGGACATTGAAAGATGGTAGAAAGTTTTATGAGAAAAACAAATTCCTGGATGGTCCTGATGGCTTCCAACGATACTGGCATGACAAGGAGATCCCACTGGAGATGCTTTCTACCCGGCACAGTGGAGAAGGCTCCATCATGATCTGGGGTTCCTTCAATGGGAAAATACAGCTCAAACAACAGCTGGCTATGTGCACATGTTGCAGTCTGCATCCCTCTTCACTGAGGACCCTCGTCTGTGTGGTAATGACTGGGTCTATCAACAGGACAACGCTGCAATTTACAACACCCGCCTGACGAAGGACTTCTTCCAGGCCAATAACGTTGCACTTCTGGACCATGGTGTGTGCTCCCCTGATCTAAATCCCCTTGAGAATGTTTGGGGATGGATGTCAAGGGAAGTTTACAAAAACAGACATCATTTCCAGACTGTGGATGCCCTTCATGAAGCCATCTTCACCACATGGAGGAACGTTCATACCAGCCTCCTGGGCACAATTGCATCAAGCATGCAGAAATTAGGGTTTGAAGTTATCAACAAGAACGGTAGGGCTTCGCTCTACCGAGTTCTTTTTTGACACTTTTAGTTCTGTTGTAAGTATTTTTGGGCTATAGTCTTAAACTTTTTATTACCTGATGAACAGCCTATTTAAGTTTTAATTCCAGTTTCAATAAATTGTCAATCTCTGTTTTTTTTTTTTTTTTATCTCTTTTTCTTCTTTTACATTTTGAAGCAGTTTTTACAACCTGGTTATAATCCACTTGTGTAAAATGCATACTGTATACTTGGAATGTTTACTCTGGTCTTAAGATTTTGTTCAGGAGTGTATCTCACAGCTCACATTTTTGTAAATATTTTATCATATCTTTACATGTGACAACATTGAAGAAATGACACTTTGCTACAATATAAAGTAGTGAGTGTACAGCATGTATAACAGTGTAAATTTGCTGTCCCCTCAAAATAACTCAACACACAGCCATTAATGTCTAAACCGTTGGCCACAAAAGTGAGTACATCCCTAAGTGAAAATGTCATATGTCATATATATATATATATATATATATATATTTATATATATATACCTTTTTATGGGATTGGAACCACAGGTGCATCTCAAAAAATATATTTTAGATTGATTTTAAATATGAACTTAAATATTTTAAGCCTTTTCTCTTTTAATTCTAAGATAATTATGGCTCACAATTCATGAATATCAAAAACCCAGCAATTGATAAATATTAGATTTCATAAAGATAATCAAATAAATGATTTATAATACAGACAAGTCAAACTTCTGAATAAAGTATGTTAATTTATGCACCAAATATTTGGTTGGAGCTCTTTTTGCACAAATTACTGCATCAATGCAGTGTGGCATGGAGAAGTTCAGCCTGTGGCACTGCTGAGGTGTAATGAAAGCCCAGGTTTCTTTGATAGCGCCCTTCAGCTCACCTTTCTCTTTACATCACTCTATAGGTTCCCTATAGGGTTCATTTCAGGTGAGTTTGCCGGCAAGTCATGTACAGTAATACCACGGTCAGCAAACTAGTTCTGAGTGGTTTTTACACTGCGTGCAGGGGCCAAGTCCTGCTCAAAAAGGCCATCTCCATAAAGCTGGTCAGCAGACGGAAGCATGAAATGGCAGATGGCTGCACTGACTTTGGACTTAATAAAACGCAGTGGACCAACACCAGCAGATGACATGGCACCCCAAATCATCAGTGACTGTGTACTCCTCGTACTGGACTTCAAGCAGCTTGGATTCTGTGCCTCTCCTCTTTCTCCAGAATCAGGGATGTTGATTTTCAAATGAAATGCAAAATTTATGTTTTGCATTTTTAAGACACTTCTGACATTGTCACTGGCTCAAGGAGTAGCTTGACACTAGTACTTCGACATTTGTAGACCAGTTATTGGACACGTCTGTATGTGGTGGCTCTCGATGCACTGAGTCCAGTCTCAGTCTATTCCTTCTGAAGCTCCCTTACCTTTTTGAATCGACTTCACCCGACATTCTTCTAAAGTCTATGGTCATCCCTGTTGCTTGTGCACCTTTTTCTACCACACTTTGCTCTTTCAGTCAACCTTCCATGAATATGCTTTGATACAGCACTCTGTGAACAGCCAGCCATTTAAGCAATGATCTTCTATGGCTTACCTTCCGTATGGAGGGCGTCAACATGTGTCTTCTGGACAACCAAGTCATGGTATTTATACCTAATAAAAAGTGATTTGTTTAAAGTGGAAATGAAATATTTAAAATATTAATCCCAAAACACATGATGCATCTTTGATTATTGGAACTAAGGGACTGCTATTCATGCGACAGTTATCAGCTAGAAGTCGGCTGTAAAGAAGTTGGCAGTGACAGAGACATTCACAAGCCTCCTCTACCACCATCATTTTATTCAATCTTTTAGATCTATTTCTTCAGACAGAAGTGGAATAAAATAATGAAATACTTACAAAATGAGAACAAAAATAAAACAATGAACCAACTGTTTTCACAGGTTTGATAAAACAGAGCCGGGCAAAAATAACAGACACTTCAAAAAATATTTGACTACCTCACTGCAAGCGATATTTAAAATCACAGGTCAAATGAGGAAGAGTTTGAAAACGCAGCTAGCTGACCCATCTCACCTGAATAACCCAACCACCAGCATTGTGCTTGTGCAATATAAAAGAAACATTTTTGTTTAAAAAAAAAAATAAAAATAAAAACAAGTGGCTGACAATGAAGTTCAATAGTGTTAGAATTCATCTTAAAAGTCCCTCTAAGCCCTAAAACATTCAGTAAGATATAGGAAGTGTGGGGGAATAAAATAAAAGTACAGTACTGTAGTACAAAATAAAAAGACAGAGCAAGAGTGAAAGCCATGGTAAATCCCCCGTCCCATCACTGAGACCAAATGATTGTAGCTGCAATGATTCATTATTTACAAATGAATACACATCCAAAACAGGATGCTATACATCACAACGATAAAAAATAAAATCAACATTCCATCCCTTCTCTCTGTCTTCATAGAATATGTAAAAGTTATGGTTTGAGCTCAATGTATAATTAATATATATATATATTTTTTTTTTCAATTTCTATAGATATATCTATATAATAAATGCCCATTTGCTGTATACACACAAAATCATTTCTTGTATCTAACCTGCACCTTTGGCAAGATATTAGACTTCTTTTGTTATATTTCAAAACTATTTAAAATATACTTAATGCATAAAAATAAAGATTTTGGCATTCTCTCGTTTCTTCATCTTCTGATTAGGAAGTTTTGGAAAACTTCCCAAATCTGGAAGCATAGTCCTTCTGTGATTGTGATGGGAGGAGCAGACGTTCATCCTGGTGGTTAGAGGAGACTGGGAGTGGGACTGTTGGGCACAGAGGCAGGACTGAGATAATATTCATGTATAATTGTACTGTGAGGATATAAATGTTAGTCTGTTTTTATTAAGGCCCAGAGGCAGAGTTGCCTCTTTACCCAAATGTATCTGAAGTAACGGATGCAACTTCACAAGAAACAGAATGAGCATCACTGAGCATCACCATATTGCCTCCAAACTGCCCTGAAGTCACTTCATCTCACACTCCTGTGTCTTCTGCCCAGCTCACAGTTAACACTACGGACATTCAGACACACAGCAAGGGAACAAGACAGAGAGATAGATATGGGGTTAATGTGGTGTGCATGTCAAAAGGGCTCCCTCACGTTCCATGTCCTCACCACCCTTCAGGCACCTCCTTCATGGGTTCATGCTAGTTTTGGTCTTTCACCAACACCTTAAGTATGTGTTTACAGTTGGATCTCGAAGGTCTTGTGAAGTTCGCTGGAAAAAGGGTTTGTAGGGGAGGGGTTGGTGCGTTGGCGTGAGCGGTTTTCTAGCGCTGCCCACTGAGCCTCAAAAGCATCAGCTTTTTGCTCTGCTGCCATAGGGGGTGCAGACCAGCTATCAGTGCCGTTTAATGTAGCGCTTCCGTTAGGGGGCTGAAATGCTGAAGGATTTGCCAGCAGGGGTGCAGGAGGTTTGCCAAAGGGTCCGCTAACTCCCCTGGGATCCAAATGTGGCAAAGGCGGAGTAGAAAACGGCGAAGACTGCAATTGTGTTTGGGGAATGGGCACAGGAACTGGTACTGGCTGGGTCTGCGTAGCAGAACCAAACACGTTGGCCACCATCTGAGAAGGTGTAATGCCCACTACTGTTACACTAGGCTGGACGTAGGGGAGCCCGTTGGACATTGGGTAAGAAGCTGGTGCCTGAGAATGGAAGGAAGGCTGGTGTGGAGGTAAGGTGGGCACTGCAGAGGGCATGGCAGGAATGAAGGCCACTGGGGCCACAGGGACAGGCATGGGTGTGGGGAAGGGCTGCTGAATGGGAGGAGTAGCTGTTCTGGCTACAGACGGCTGCACTCCTACAGACTTGGACACCTCTTCCAACCAGCGGTCTGCCTCGGATGGCGTACGCTTATGGGAGGCACTGACTGCTGCAAGTGGAGCTATTGCTGCAGGAGTAGGACTGGGCCAGTCACCTCCTAGAGGGCAAAGAAAAAACATTTTAATGGATCAGACTACAGAGATTCTTACAGGCAAGTACAACTGATACAGGAGAAAAGATTGGAAACACATAAAACTATCCTAAAATAAATAAATAAATAAAACGCATTATATATATATATATATATATATATATATATATATATATATATATATATATATATATATATATATATATATATATAATGTTGTTTTAAGGCTTGACTTAAGAAGAAGGAGGCATATTAATACACCAGTCATCAGGATGCTGGATAGAATAACTTTTCATTTTGTCATACTGTTTATAGATCGAGAGGTAACATAGGTAGGTATAGAGGTAGCACACTTGTAAACAACTTACTGCAGGATGGTAAGCAAGCCAGATATTAAATTCTCAAAGTACAAAACTACAACTCTCATATCTAAATGACTCTGGTGATGATGATTTTGTGTTGTGAGCACTCTTACCAGGATGTGCTGGACCTGGTGGTGCAGTGGGGACCTTGGCCCAGGGGTTAGTCTCTCTGGCAGGTAGAGGTGGTGGCAGAGTGGGAGGGATAATGACAGCAGTGGCAGAGGTAGTGATGACAGGAGGAGGTGGGAAGGTAGGGCCAGAGCCGTTCACTACAGCAACAGACACGGGAACTGAACCTATAGACAAACATGTGTAAGCAGCAAAACAGTTATCAAAGGAGCATTGTTAAAAAAACACTCTCATTGAATTGTGAGAGAACAGGAATATCTGTGGGTCTGACCTTGTGCAGCAGGGGACTGTGGGGAGGAGGCAGGTTTGGGCATGGGAACCAAGGAGAAGGGGTCCTCTGTGGGGCCACTGAATGCTGATGTGATCTGAGTGCACAGGGAGCTGATGCTATCTCCTTCACCTTCTACCTCTGCCACTGACATAACAAGACAACACAAACCTTAACAACTCCTTCAAAATCCTGGGAGAATGGAGCTTACTGTGCTTGCACTTTAACAAAAACACTCCAAATTTGTGTGTTCTTCAAATGGTATTATTACTACTTATGTGAATATAGGAATTCAATGTACTCCTGCACACCAGGTTATTATACGACTGTTTGGCGCATAGTAATGCCAACCTGGGTTTTTGATCGGGAAGTCGGATTTGCGCTGCATGGTGGAGGGCAAGTCATTCATGCGCAGAGACATCTGCCGTTTGAAAGGCGACGTCTTCTGGCTGAGAGCCGGGAAGCCGCGGAACGAGCCTTGGCGTGCTAGCACATCCACAGGGGCATGCCGGCGAGGGATTGCATGGGGATTGGGTTCCTGAGGTCCCAGTGTAGCCATGGGCTGAGGAGGGGATGACGAGGGAGACGAGACAGCAGCTGAGTTCGCTGTGCTACCTGCGTTTCCTCCGGCAGCCTCAGAGTCTGCAGGCAGAACAAGACATGGCTTAAACTCATGGACCATGGGAGGAGATTGTTGCACAGAAATAAATCCTAATTATATCAAACTTAATGCAGTGATTTTGTTACGTCTTTCATTAACACAAAAATTCATCCTGAAAAATTCTATGTTCATAATTAACATGCTATTCAACAGCATCTGAGACTTTTTGTTTTAAGAATGAGATTATAGCACAGTGTTTGCTTTGTGTTTCTTTCATGAACATGCTGGTTTATTTATATTTTGGTTAACAGGTTCCCACATTACCCACGAGCTGATGATTACCCATAAGCTGATGTTAAGAGAGCCATGGTTATCTGTTACTTATACTTCTTTTTAGAAATCACTAATGTTGGTACATTGAAAAAATACACATATCTCTAATAAACTTATGATAATGTTGTAAAAAGCATTCTAATCATATTGGAAGACCATGTAAAAAATGGACAACTAGTAAACTTGCATAGTGTCTCAAATTTTGTACTTATGTACTATTTTATACCTCTAATGCGTACGACCAGATTTCCTATTACTTAGTGTTAGAACCGCTCATGTAGCTTTGAGACCTAGTGAATGGTCTGCCTTGTGTTCTATTCTTATGGATTTTCAAAATGAAAAACTTTTGAATGTAAAGTTTTAATATGCGAAGCAGCGAATATTAACAATCATCAACACGGTGGAAAGTTTTTAAGAGCAACAGAGCTGACAGATTTTTAAGAAAACCCTGACAGATTTTTAACTAACATCTAATGATTGCTTTTTTTTTTAAAGAATTTAGATATACAAAAGATGCTCTGGGTCGTTTTAGTCACTTATTTTACACATACATATGATACATAACAACCTCAGAAATCCCGGTATTATAAGTCTAGATAGATTTGAATAAACTGTAAACGGTCAAAGCTTAAATTTGCAGATAATTATACAGTCTATTATGAAGACATTCCAGATCAGAAAAGCCCCTGGTTAAATTCCCCTTTGATTAGAAACCACTCTATTTTTGTCTCTCTATCTACCTTTCTTGGCATCTTGTAATTGCCGCATGACTTCCTCCCGCTCAGCCTGTTCTGTTGCTGTGGTAACACGGAAGGAGCCTTCCCGTGTAAACGTGGTGCGGTTGGCGTCGAAAGTGGCCGTGACCCCGCATTCCTTCTCTCGCTTCTGTTTTCGCTCCAGGCATGCTGCGAATGCACAGCCGACTGCATGGCTCAGTCGCTCACCCTGAAACACAGGTAACACTCAGGTCACGACAGTGTTTGTTTCCACAAACTCTGCTTTAGCTGCGTCAAATTCCCTTTCAATTAGATGATACACGATTATTTGATTTTTTTTTAACTTTTATATACAGACCTGAGATCCTCGCTGTTAATGGGCTTACTGGTGCAAAGCAAGTGTGACATGAACTTAGTTTAATTTGTAAATGCATCTTGATAACAGAAGGTCACTAAAACAAATTAAAATGATAAAGCAATGTTCTGAATCAAAAAATAGCATATCTGCTGTTTCCGTTGTCAAGTGCTGAGGTATAACACATTTTCCTGCTGTAAAGTCCTTTTACATTTATTTTCGAGACAGACTGTATTGCATACGTCATCAAACAATTACGCTTGGAGTAAGCTTATTTCCAATGCAACTTAATCTAGCTGTATGCTACATCACTTCTTTTAATGTGAAACTCGTTTTACAGGACATTTCTGATATACAGGTCAGGATATTGTCAATAATCAGGTTACTAAAATGTGTTTTATAGAATTATCCATTACAACAGCAAACTATTTATTCGTTCTCTTATGAATAAATGCGTATCTTCGATTACGCCCTTCCTATATTTTGATCAAATCTTAATCGTATAGTGTTGTCAACAATAGACTTTGCCACAAAGCAGCTTTACAGAAATCCAGAAGTAGATTTAGATTCCTAATGGACAAGCCAGAGAGCAAAGTGGACTGGAAAATCTCCAGGTGGAACAAAGTACCTGGTACTTGAGTATTGATCAGTGAAATGCAGCTGAATGGATTACAGGCTGCAGCATAAGGGAGCTGAATGCCCTACCTAGTGCCCTCACACAAAGGGACAGGGAACATTTGCACTAACACTTCTGTTGTCTTGTAAAGTCTGCAGACAAACATCTGCATTTTCAATAAAGATTAAAAGTACTAGCATACATGCCTCTTTGTTTAGGTATGTGGGCAGTCATTACAGATGGCTGAGGATTTAGTCTCACTTAGGTTTGGGTTAACATTCTTCTATTAAAAACAAACTTGCTGTATCAAATAAGATATCGAGCAGTATTTTAACTTACTAGTTCCTGTTCAGTCACCAAACAATAACTCTATCTGTAAAACTAGAATGAGGCTCTCTAGAGGATATGTGACACACAAGCCAAGCCAGGATATTGACAGTCCTGGGTTCAGGTTTGTTCAAGAGTTGTGGAAAGCCACGCTTTTCCGTGGAACAGGATTAGAGCAGAAAGGAACAGGACTGTGCCGATGTGGGCTGGATAATTCTCACGGCAAGAAAACATGGGTGGAAATTCAATAGTTCGTATAAGATCTTAGAAGTGATACTACTGGATTCTGTAAGAATCCAACTAGAGAAGTGTTTTTGATTTATTTTTAGCATTCTCTGGGAAAATGAGAGAACTCACTGAATCTTTGATGGCCATGAAGCAGTGGCAGATCCAGCGCCGAGTAGTACCATCTCTGCAGATATAAGAGAAGGCCCTTTCGAAGTTTCGGTCAGGAGCACAAAACGAAACTTTCTCTATTGTCTGGTCAAGGATCAGATCCTGGAAGGAAAACGGTGAAAATTCAGAAACACCTTTGTTAAAACAGTTCACTTTAACTTACATTATTGTACTTACTTTCTGTAATGCTTCACTACTGGCTCAGTCATTGGGGAATGACACTAAATCACACCACCAGGGGGCAGAATATAAACGCATCACATGCTTGGGTTTCTAAATGCTGATTTATAGCACGTACACTGTTTAAAACTAGTGTCAACTTAAACCGACTGCAGCTCAGAGTGTTTATATTAGGAATAGACCAGGAGAGCCTTAACTGGAATATGCATAACGCCTGAAAAAGCTTTGGTGAAATGTGTGAATAGTACAGGATGAGTCTGTGTGTCTTTCTGCTGTGTACGGAGTGTGGCGGATGTAAAGATTTGAGTCTTTAGTCCATAATTACCTTGGTCTTGTCATCAACGACCCTCAGGCCATCAGCAGATACCCACAACACAGCCCTGACCGCTTTCTTCCCTGCCTACAAGCAGTGAGAGGAAGAGAGGAGCACACAGTACAAAATAAGACAGATGCTTGAACAGATGATCAAGAAAAGTAGCCGCCCCCAAAACACCACACCAACCCCCCTCACTGTGTCCCTTCACAGTACTGTTCTTTAACACAAAAAAATGCTTCGTCCACCAAATAAATCCTGCAATGAAGAAACATCAGAGATGAGGGTTTGGGAGGAAAAAGAAGGTTGTGAGTCAGTGTGTTCTGTGCAAGAAGTCATGTGACAGAGGACAGAAATACAATAGACAGCAACACAATCACACAACCCAAATCATTACACACTGGACAGACCCAGGTGTTCACGGGAGTGAGGACAAAAGTGCCCTTAACCAATGCTCTGAGAGCACACACTCTCACACACACACACACACACACACACACACACACACACACACACACACACACACACACACACACACACACACACACACACACTTTGTCTTAATATTTTTCCTTTAATAGCTGTTCTACATAAATTAAAAGGAAATATTTTGGTTAGTATATGCACATAAATATGTATGTATATATAGATAGTCCTATTCTTGTGGAAACATTTGGACACACACACAGACACAGACACACACACACACACACTCCTTTACAGAGGAGGAGGACAGGTACCGATTTTTTCCTTTAGTTCCAGCAGCGATTAAAGAATGAACAAGTGTAAGAGTGGGGGGGAAGGAAAAGAAGAGAATAGCAAACACACATTTATAAGATAAACAATATTTACACACACACACACTCGCTTCCCACACAACGGAACTTACTTTGGTAAAGAAGCCCTTGAAGAACTTTCTGTCCTGGAATTGAAGATTTGGTAAAGGGAGGTTGGGGGATGGAGAGGACAAGGACAGTGTTACAGAAAGCCCTGTGTGTCCAGGTAACACAAGACTGTGCACACAGTGAGACAGTGGGATGGGGAGGAGGAATCGGAATGATTAGCGGAAGAGCGGCTGAAAGAAAGCGAGGGAGTAAAGTGACAAACCTCTAAACTAGTGAGCAAGGCCACAATCACACCACCTACGTCGTTCGGTGTCGGACTTTACGAGTAGATTCAGTTGAAGATATCACAGAGGTATTAGCATTGTTAATACTGTTATCATTAGATTAGTGACTGAACAGTAAAAACCATCACCAACACGGATGAGTACAATAATGGCTTCTTGAATGCATCACGATTTTGTCTTAACTACTGGGGAGGCCATGAAAAGACAAACCAGCTAGTAAATTTGTGCTCCATGATTTGAATCATTTGTGTAATTATCTAGAGAGAATGTGCATGCAGCATGTTCTGCTGGCTTCTCAGAGCAGTGTGCCTAAAATAAAATGAATTTCATTATTAAATTATAAAGTTAACACCTATGTTATACCTGATCCATACATGAAGTGGATTAATTAAGGAAAAAAGAAAAAAAAAAAAAAAAAAACTTGTGTATAAGCTCTAGAAATCAAGTCGAGATTTAACGTCACATTGAATCAGTATTGAATTGTGAGGTAAATCCTGCAATGCCTTGATGTCCACCGGCCCTGAGGTTCTGGCCAGTGAGATTAAAGGCAGAAGTGAGCACACGAATGAGCAAACAGCAGGAGAACTACATATGGCAAAATCCTACAGTTTAGTTCCATTGCACAAGGCTAGCAGACAGGAGGGACAAGAGACCAAAGATACTGTTCTTCAGTTTATGATGTAAATCTGCTGAATGGTCTCAGGGCTTCAGACTCTGTGTATGTAAAGGCTTACATGCTTTTAACCAGTGCTCTGGCAGTTAATATGAATCGGTATTAGCTAACCTGGTAAATGCTGACACCAGGCCTGTGGTTAAGAGCATGGTATGTCTAATGGAGAGAGGGGATTAAGGTTAGGTTAAGGAACCATTAGCCATACACACAGAGTGTGAGTGTGTGAGTCATGCAGGGTCAAGTCTCTCACACAACTACAGGAGAAAAGCTCATCATCATCATTGGGTTAAGGACATGAGGGATGTTAGAGACCGAGAGGATTCTTTGTGGGTCATTATGAACATAACCTGCTAAAAAAAATATGAGATGTTTATAATACATTCATCAAAACACATATGCAAGGGGGAAAGGGACATGACTATGAATGCTAATAAAAGCCATGGAAATGCCTCTGAAATGCTGACTGCTGAATCAGAGGGAGGAAGCTAGGGAAAGGTAGAACAGGATATAAAAAAGGCTAGGAGAAAATAGAAGAGAGTAGGAATTACTAATATTAAACTGACGGGTGTGTAGATCCGCTATCACACCATGAAGTCTAGGCAAAAACATGTGAATCCGCTGAATGAAGAGCCTTCATTTTCACTGAAAATGAAACACGTTCACATTATTTTTTTATAATGGTTCCTGAGTGCTGGCAGTTTGCTGGGTAAAGGAAGTGATGGTGCAGTTTGTAGTAGGAGGTGCAATGACAATCAGCAGGACAGGGCAGAACACATCAGCTGGCAGACTGCATGCCTTTGACGTCACTCCAGTTTCTATCTCCATCTTAAGTGTTGAGTCAGAGGGCAAAGAACATTTACTCTCGTTTTCACTCACGCGAGACTTACAAACGCTTCAGTGTTCTTCACGCACGCTGTTATTTTTGATGGTGACTAACCTTGCTAGTAACGAGGTAAAAACCCAGGAAGTTCGGCCAGTACGAGAAATACAAGATTGGAAATTCTTGTGTTGATTTGAATGGATGCCAACACATGAAACAGTACAACAATGAGCACATCCTACAACACGCTACGGTCTTGAGATTATTGATTTGAAACAAAGTAATGGAGCAAAAACAGAAAGGAATGTCCACAGATATAATGAGAAGTAGAAAAATCTGGAAACTGGAGTCTTTTATAAATGCTGTTGTGCATTTGCATTCTCGTGTCTTTGATATTAAAAAAAATTCTATCCACACTAATGTATGTGAAATTTGTTATACGTCACATTCTGTGCAAAGAAATCTGTAACATTACAGTAAACCTACTTCTATAAATAACCTGTGCTCAACTCCACACCCACATCCACGTGTATGACTGTTACATCTTTATCTAATTCTAAAGGTTAGCCCTTTTATACACTTCATTCCTGACACTAGCTCATAAGCCATGTTTCTTGGCCAAGGTTCATCAAAGAGGTCTGTATGCCAGCACATAAGAAAAAACAGGAGGACATCAATAAAGACGATTCTGTTTAAAGACTGAAAGGTTTCTGCGAAACGAGTGACTCCGCTCCAGTAAGAGGAAATCTCATTATAGTACACAGGGGTCAGACATTCCTTTTCCCCGCTTGGTCTTAACCTTTATAGATATTCTGCTAACATAAAACTATGGTACAGAGCAAAGGCAGATTGCAACATTACTTATACTAGAGCACATAATGAGAAGACACTTATAGCTGTCTAACTAAAAACAAAGATTTTTAAGTGACAATATGTATGTGTTAAGGGGACAATACACACACCATTCCCTTTATATTTAGCTCCTGTGTGACAGCTAAACTCAGCTGGTTCGTTCTGCATTACCTGCATAACTGAGACGGTTTAGTAGTATTCATTGTTATTTCTAATCAAAGAAAATATTTGAGAGAGAGAGAGAGAGAGAGAGAGAGAGCGAGAGAGAGCAAGCAGTGAGAGAAACGAGACCTTTCCTTTTTTTCCCTTTGATGCCAAAAAAAAAAAAATCAACATAAAACAATTACACAAAAATCTCTTGTTTTCTACAAACCCTTCTGAACAATCTAAGAAAGGAGGAAGTGAAAAAAGAGCAAGCTGTGATCCTACCCGGACCACAGTCAATATCCTCCTTCCTTCCTGACCATCTTCTAAACTATGCTATGGTGGTGGTGGTGGTGTGCAAATTCTTGTCAACAGAAAAATGGACAACACAGTGTGAGATATGACACGTCTTCCCCTTTACGTAGTTTACTGGGAAAAAACAGAAGAGGCTAGACAGCAGGAGGGCTGGGTGACGGGCTGGACAGAGACGGATATCTCGGAACAAGGTGGACGCTCAACCGGGGGTGTGGGTGGTGTAGGTGACCAGGTGCTGCACAGTGTGACCGTATGCTCTAAGGACCTGGACAGATTCAAGTCAAGTGAACGACACCGAGGTGCCTGATGGGTGGAAAGGAAAGGCGTGGGGATGGAGGAAGGAGAAACACACATAGTCTGGAAAAGAGCCGAGCAGCCGGATGTAAAGGAATGAAATGGTGCACGTCCTGGCTTCTGAGAAACAGGAAATAGAAAGCAGAGCTCTTAAGTAGACACCTACCGTTTTTAGCCTCTTCACTGCATCTTCACAGATATGCATGCCACGAGACTCTTCCACCTCCACATGGCCTAGATACTGCAAAGAGACAGGAAAAAGAAATCATTAGCTACATTTATAGCCTCAGCTCTTCCTGCACCTCTTAATAAATGTACACAAGTAGACCCTGTGCAGGAGGAAGTAATGCCACAGCACCCACTCTGGTGAAGATCTCCCACATGAGTCACTGTTCCTCACTCTCAAGTCTCTCAGGGCCACAAAGATCATGCAGGGAGTCACATGGTCATTGTGTGTAGTACTGAGAGGAAGTCCTAACCCTTCCCTTGATGAACACAGAAAGCCATGACCTCCTGCTCTCCACCCAGCTCGACAAGTCCTACAGCTATTCTCAGACAGTGAGATCATGCAGACGTATAGATGAAATAAAGTGGGAATCTCTGAGCATTTGGTTTCATTTAGTTAACTGATTCTTTGTACATACACAATTTTTGCCATAAAAAAAAAAAAAAAACACACCAGGATTTTTGTCCATCTCTTACAAATTGCATACCACATTTGACTGAATTTACATTTAAAAAAACAAAAGCACAAAAACAAGCTTTTTGATGTGGATGTTTATGATCAACTTGATCACTCCTTTTCCTCTGAAAACTCCAGATAAAGAGGTGATCTTCATCTCAGGATAAAAATAAACAAATATTTAATGAATTCTAATAATCTACATGAGTAGAAGAAAAAGAAAATGGATATTATTTAAAACAAAGAATGGTATAAAGTTAGTCGGTTTATTACATATTAAATCACACCTGAGAATTGAATTAAGATTAAATTTACTTAATTTATTTAATTAAATGCTTAATCCAGACTCCGTCGAATGACTTTGTAGCTTTACTTGTACCCGACACACTATAGCCAAAAGTTTGTAGACCTCTGACAATCACACGCATATGTGGGTCTTACACACACACCCACACACACACACACACATGCTGAATGCACTCAATTGATTAGAATGTGTTTTAATGCTGTGGCATTAAGATTTTCTCTTTACTGGACATACAGTGCTCAAACCATCATAACAATGCCACTGATCACAAAAACTGGGCTGAAGTTGAAAAACTTTCACTTCTACCCAGAGCCCTGACATCAACCCAAGTGAACACATTTGGGATAAACTGGAACCCTGACTGCACCCCAAACCTCATCAGTCACCATCAGTGTCTGACCTCATTAATGCTCTTGTGATAATAACAATAATAATAATAATAATAATAATAATAAATATCCCTACCTAAAAATTGCTTATTTTCCCCATCCACAATGCATCCAAACCATGAAACTAAAGATTCTGCTCATATGGCATCTCCAGCTCACACCTCAACCTTTTTCAGAGTGACTTCTTATAGAAAAAATGCAGCAAAATTAGTCTTTAAGTTCAGCCTCAGTTTATAACAGAAGCCACCCATCTGCCATTGCTATTTATACATGGCACTGAACCAGTTATTGAGCATGAGCAATAAAACCAGCTGTCCATAACCACATAAGCAGCCATTTTCCATAGACTCTAAACGGGGCAGAATTATGAGCTTCCACACAGAAAAAGAGAGATATCAAGCAACTTTCCAGCTGCTCCGTTTAAGCAGGAGCTCGTTCTTTTTCCGAGCTAAAGCCGAGCAAACGGTTAACATAATAGCGTTTCGGGAATGATTAAAAAGGGGACATGTGAGAGGTCAAATACGTAATTCTGTCCACTCTCACTAGACCAGTTCCATTAAATAAGATATGGATGAAAATTTAAGCATTTGTTCTTACATGTCAGTCTGAGTGGCTTGTGAAGGGATAAACTGTAGCCCAAAGGGAGTGCTGGACTAGGCCTGGTGTAATAAGCTCCGAATTGGGCTTTTCCCTCTCGGCTTGCTTTGTAGTGAAAATGTCTAGGATGGAGGACGTCCTACAAAAGACTGCACTGTGCCATTACATCATCTGATTTCCCTCTTCCAATTTCTTTCCCTCATTCTGCTCTCTTTGGCTGCTAAGCTGACTCCAGTGTTGAAAGGTATAATCACTAATCCTACTGCAACTATTTCAAACCAAACAGTTCCTTGGAAAAGAAGGGAGAAACGCAAATAGGTAGGGAGAAAACGGGAGGAGACTGAGAGGGGAGGGGAGACTAAAGCATTAGACTAGCAAGTTAGGCTGCATTAGAGAGAGAGAGAGAGAGAGAGAGAGAGAGAGAGAGAGAGAGAGAGAGAGAGAGAGAGAGAGAGAGAGAGAGTGGGAGAGAGAGAGAGAGAGAGAGAGAGAGAGAGAGAGAGAGAGAGAGAGAGAGAGAGAGAGAGAGAGGCAGAGGTGCTTTTGACAGAAACAGCAGTTGGCTTTTCCTGTCTAATAAAGGCATAGAGTCCTCCAGGCTGACCACAATACTTCCATCTTACTCGACAAAGTAATAGCTTACAGACAATTGAATATTGTGCAAGTAGTACATAGTACATGTGTAGTTTGAAGATAATTTGTGATTAGCAGCTGGGGAAAGATGAAAAAAGAGAGAGAGAAATCTACAGATAGCATTAAAAGCTAGGCCAAGCATACATACACACAAATATCCCTTGTGTTACTAGAATCTCTACACTGGTCTGTATTAAAGACAGAGTACGCTGGTCAGAGTATACCGAGTAGGCTAAAACAGAGTAGGCTATTTTCTGTATTAAAGAAAGAGTATACTGGTCAAACACTACAGGAGAGCATGTCAAACACTGGTTCTATTTGATTTTACTATGAACTGACTACAGCTCAGTAGCACACCTGGGTGGGACACAAAAGCTCATAGAGAAATTTAGTGTTGTCATCAATGGGGTGGACAACATGGCATCATATGCTGAAATCTTTTCTATTGCACCACTCGGGAACAGATTATAGTTCTGCCAACGCCATTCATGGCTGGGAGTCAAGAGAGTAAAAAAAAATACCTGTGGTCTCAGAGAGGAAAGGACAGCATGCTCTTGCTCTCTCTTCTGTATCAACTACTGATATCTGTATATGCAGAACAGTGCAGATGGCACCTTCCTGTGTGAAACTGCCCTGTGGTGCAGCATGAGCGCTTCACGGCTCTCGGAGTATATCTGTGCTTTCCCTGCCCTTTCTAGTTGTTAGTGTGATGGAAAATCGTCAACTCATCAGTGGGAATTGACCAAAAGCAAAAAGTAAGAAAAGGACAATCTTGCAATCCAATTGTTGTTCACTTATTTATATGCTATTTAATTTATAAGTTAATTAATTTGTTAAAATGATATGTATTAACTGAAACATTTTATACACTAACCATTTTACTAGAAATATCTCTTTCAGGGATTTTATTAGAATTTCACGCACAAGTTTATAGAGTGGTTTGAAAAACAAAAAACATGCAGTGAGCAGCATTTTTGCAAGCAACATCTTGTTGATGAGAAAAGTCAAAAGAGAATGGCACGGGAAAGCTAAATAACCCAACGGTTACTCCAAATAACTTCTCTCTATAACCACGCTGAACAGAAAAACGTGTCAGGGAAGGAAAGCCTTGTTGCAGGAGGGCAACTGCGGAAGAACACCTTAATGGTTTCTACACCGTTCTTTAGCAGCACTCTACACAGTTAGTTCAGATCTCCTGAGATTTTCCACTCACAACAGTTTCTGTAGCAGTGTTTCTAATTAAGTGGTCAGTGAGTAAAATGGTTGGGCTAATAGCTACAATTTTAACAAATGAAGTAACTTAAGTGTGTGTAACAATGGGATTAAAAAGCAAAAGACACCTGAGGTGAAAATATAGGAAAAGCCAGCAATTCTACTGACTGCCACCAAAAATACATTTATGGCATTTGGCAGTCTCCCTTATCCAGAGAGACTTATATTTATCTCAATTATACAGCTGAGCAATTGAGGGCTAAAGGCCTTGGTCAGGGGCAAAGCAGTTGGCAGCTTGGTGGACCTGGGCTTAGAACTCACAACCTTCCGATCAGTAGTCCAGCACCTTAACCACTAAGTTACCACTTCCATAAACGTACTGCTCGTGTACTTTACTTTCACATGACAATAATATACAGCTGATTTTGTTTGTTACTTGCAAGTCATTGAAATTATTTTTAAACAGAGTGTGTAAACAGGATGTGGAACCACACATCACAACACCGGCAAATGATATCATACCAGATGCTAAGCTGTAAATAAAAATACTCAACGATCAAGACCTGCTAATTTTATCCCATGAAAGTAGTTTCCCTACAATACTGCAGTCGTTGTATTGGTTACTCGTTGCCTCTGAACTTCCTCCAAACCTGAACATGTGAAAGTGCAAGAACTGTACATGGCTACTATTTTGTACTTTAGCTTACAGTACATCCTGGATGTTGTCAGCTTTGATGTTGCTAGTTGTTATGTACTCTACTACAGATAGAACAGATTTTTCTTATTTAAACTGGCAATAATAATCTTTGTTTTATATAATTATGACATATTCTCTTGTTAACATCCAGCCATAGCTCCAGAGTTATTGGCACCTTTAGTAATGATGGATAAAATACTCATGAAAGAGCAAGAGTAAGGAATGTCATACAAACTCCTCAACACAGAATCTGTCCAGCTTCTGCATGGATCCTCTTGAGCTCCCACAGGATTTCAATGGGGTTAAGGCCTGTGACTGATGGTCAGGTCAAAGCCTAATTTCGGTCAGTGAATGATCTGTGTGTCAATTTGTTTTGGAACACATGATTTGGATCATTGTCTTGCTAGAAGTTCCCATCATGATCCAGCAGTACATTTCTGGAAGAAGCATCTTCATTTAAAATCTCTTGATCCTCCACCAAACAGAGCCTAATTGTAGATTTTGGCATGGTGACCCCAAAACAAAAAATCTTCTGAAAACCTCAAGGTTACTTAGACTCTGGATGTTTTGGATTTTCAGGGGTGGTGCTATTTCCATAGCCAATATCTGACCAATTTGAGCCCTGCATCACCTCATATTTAAACCGGAAGACATGAATGACCACCTTAAAGTTCCTCAAAACTGAAGTGGACTTCAAAATTGTGTGTTTATGTACAGCATTATATTTTGATCATTTTTCCCATAGCTACATTGCCGGTGAAATAATATATTCAGTGGGTTATTAGGATGATTAGCTACACTATACATGTATAGGTTGATATATTAGTTCCATGTGTTTTACATATATTTCTAATTTTATGTATAATTTTATACATTATACTGGCCAACTGTATTTGTATACTGTTGATTCAAAGTGTGGATATTCACATAGCAACACTTTCAAATGAACTAGCATTTCTTGTCTTGTGTTGGTTGCATTCATATGCATTTTTAGTCATTTCTGAATTCACCTTGACTTGGAAGCTGCACTTGCCGCTACGGACTGCCTCCTCGTCGGTCTGCCACTGGTGTGGTCTGCTGGACTCGGGCACATACACGTCTTTCTTGCGGCGGAAGCTCTGCCGTAGCTTATTCATGACTCAACCTCCTCCTGCATTGGACAAAAGAGAAGAAGAGGAAGTGAGCAAGGTGGGTGGGGTTTGGTGGACACTAGATATGCTTCTGAGACACTTTTCACTTCCACCTGGTCCGCTGTGTGAGACAGTCACACCTACAGACTGTGCTGGAGAACTTTTCATTTCAGGATTTTGAGTTCGAACTCCGCTCAGTTTAAACCATATCGTGGACTTTTGATTTCCCTGTAAATTTGATTTGAGGTGAACTACAGACGATTCATTTCAGGAGCCAAATGGATTTAAAAAGAAATTACACGTACTTTATCTCAGCATGTCTACCCACAAGCGATTTGTACATCAAGATGGAAACACAAACAGAGCAAAGCACGAGCGGCAGCAAGTCAGAGGTGTTATAAAGACAAGGGAAGTAGAGGCAGTCGCTCTAAATCACACACACTCTGTCTTACTGATAACCAGCAGCTCTGGTCCAGCAGCTTATACAGTAACAGAAGGACAAAGCTATAACAATAACTACCAGTAACCTATCCAGTCAGGAATCATTTTCACTCCCATAAATCTGAAAACATTAGCGCTCACATGTCACCATCAGACATTACAGAAAACGGTAAAAACAAACAAACAAACATTTCAAATAATTCACCTTGATGCTGCTTAGATCTTATCAGTTCATTTGGTGGTTATAAAAATAATACCGTGCTTCCGTTATTCAGCAACTCGTTTTTGAAGCAGAAGGACAAACGGACAACCCCATGGACACCTCACGTGCTCTCTGCTCAGAAATGAATTCTTTCAATGCAGTTAAATAATGATGTGCTTTTTCCCATCAATTTATTTCATAGCTGTTCGACACAACACTCCTTCAGACACGTGCTATAAAAAGCTGTCTTGCTGACAGTTTCACGAAACAGAGAGAAAAGTCCATGACTACGAATAATCTGCAAAGCAAACAGCATTCAGATGCAGCTAGGACATATACATACTTTTTTAAAATAAAAAAAGTAAAAAAAAAATCAAATAAAAAAAAATAAAAAAATAAAATAAAATAAAATAAAATAAAATAAATAAAAACAAAAAACAGTGAGTATTTTCACGTTCATGATTTACGTGTGTGATTACTTATTCGACTTCAGTAACACAGACTCCTGCAGCTATAATCAGCTCTGGAGAGCTGGTTTAATTTTCAACACACTCCAATGTCAACATCATTCAAACTGAGGCTCTGTAAAGGCTTTTAAAGTACTTATACCTTATCATCAGGTGTTTCTGCCAAACAGATTCATTATCCACCAACAATACAATACTCATGTTTTAATTCTGCTGGTAATCAAAACGGATCTGTGATATAAATAACTACTTATAGTTATGCTACAAAGATTGACCGTAGTTTTGTTCCATTTATTCAGTCAAGAACTTCTCAGAACAAATTTGGCTTATTTTAGGAGCCCAGTAATTTAAGAAGAAGAGTAATTTAACACTTGCCTATTAGCTGCTAGTGTAATTTCTGACTTCATACTTATGACAGTTAGCGGCAGAATAAATGCTTTGGCACATGCATTTTAGAGCGTTTCGCCTCCTCAGTTCGATGCTGATCCTGTTCACTAGCAGGAATTGTATTGTATCAGTTCCGAGTCGGATCAGATATGACACGTTTCCCGATCCGAGCCACTGAGTTACATTTTATACATGATGTTCATGTTTCTTCATTGTTGCCAAATAACAAAAGTGTTCCTGCATCAACAAGGGTGGCTGAATTTAAACTAAAAAAAATAAATAAATAAAAATACAAAACACTCTATAGTCTATACTCACAATCTATACTCTTTAAACACCTTGTCCTTGGGTAGCACATGATACTCAGAGCTCTGATATCCTTATATCATTTAGCATCATTCATCAAAAACAAACAAACAAAAAAAAACAACACACGCTTCCTTCATTATGTAGTTGCTGCTTGTTGGGCCACACTTTATTTGTGGCTCGCAAGTGTTCAGGTTTGCAAGCGTGTATTTCTCAGAAACCACAACCACACAATACAAACACTTGACTGCAGACCATGTTGCTGATTTCCTGAGACCTGAAACTTGTTTTGAAAGAGAGCCGTGTGCCTATTTACAACCGTGAACCTTGTGTATGATCTGTGCAGCTATGAAAGCATGAGAAACGCATCCCATTAAGAATTCCTTCCTTATCTCCTGCTCACACACTCAACCTCTAGATGCTCTGCTCTCACACAGCTGGCCCAAGTGAATCACAAGACAAATTAGGAACACACACACACACACACACACACACACACACACACAATTATACTTCAAAGAACAGGCATTTTTTGCAGTCAGATCATCTGGTAAAAAAAAAAAATCATATCTCGATCCTTCAACTGGGTAACATTTTTTGTTAGTAATTTGAATTAAAAATCATGAAATCCCACAGTATCAAAGAAGAGTGTGAATTCAGCACAATATCACTCCTACAGCTCTTAATATCCCTCTCAGGCTTCATAGGTTTTACTTAATTCATTAAATCAATTCTTCTAATTAATAAAGCAGAAGCAAAATTTAGGTTTTAGAGGAACTTCAAAAGCGAGTAAATATAAAGTAAACTTCATAAGCGAGTAAATAAGACAAAAAATAAGAGAAAAACGTGTGTGTGTGTGTGTTTGTGAGTGAGTGAGTGAGTGAGTGAGATGATCAAGCAGAATAAGAACGAGTTACCTTTTAAACCCTAGCGTGAGAAGAGAAGCAAGAAAAGGGGCAGAGACAAGCTACACCTCTCTCCACTCATCCAGGACAACAAGGCAACTATTAATGTCAGGCCATGTTCTGAATCTCTCTTTTATTTAGGTCATATCATATCTGTGCTGAGAGCAGACTCCAGGCGAGTGCCTCTCACTTTGTTTCCACAGCAATGCTGAGAAGTGTGTGTGTGTGTGTGTGTACTCCCCTCTTCTGCCACCACTAAATCACTTTATTTGCCCCTCTGCTCTCAGAAGTCTATCTGCCTTACACTCTTCTTTCTTTCAAGACCCTTTTAAGTTTTTTTCTCTTTAACTCTTTGGTCCCTGTGTCCTCCTTCTCACACCCTGCACGCCAGACTCATCGAGACCTCTGTGGGTTTCTGTCTCTCATTTGCTCCCTGTTAAGGTTCAAAAATGTGTGAGGGAGGAGTATAAAGAGAGCACGGAGCACAAGCAGTAGAGGAGGGGGAAAAGGAAAAGAAAGAGGGAGCTGGAATAGCAGGGAAGGGAGAGTTTGAGTATGTGTGTGTGAGTGTGTGAGAGTGTGAGAGTGAGTGAGTGAATGAGTGAGTGAGCGAGCGAGCAAGCAAGAGAGAGACAGAGAGAGAGCGAGAGAGAGAGCGAGAGCCTGGGAACAGATCAAGTCATGTGAAGGAGTTTTGCAGAGAACTGGAGGGTGTGAGAGAGGTCTGGGCCACAAGAGTGATGAGGACACAGCAGTGACATGGTATTAGGTAGGAATCAGTCCAGGAAAAAAGGACTGGTTAAAATTCATATTAAAAAAAATATATATTAATAAAATATAAAAAGAAAAAAAATGTTTATTTACAGAACCACCATATACACATCTCATACACGTTCAGTTCCATTCTGATCTATCTGCACTATCAAACCAAATCAAATGTCTGCACTCGGTGTATGAAAATTACAGAGTTAACTCAATATTGCTTGATTTGCAGTTACATAATGGACTCAACCTTAATACCTTTAATGTAGGTAAAGTAGGTAGAATAAAAGCAATAACAGCAAATAACCAGGGCAAAGAATCAGACTTTTGCGAGAACGTTAAGAAAATGTCAGATGATAAAGTAGGTACTGGGTTTTAGCATGAATCAGTGTGTGTAGGTGTGAATCAATATCAGCTCATTAGTCTTTCTTCAGTAATTGATGCATGGAGCTGTCTTTACTGAAGTTATGATGTAAATTCACATTAAAATACAACAGACGTGACTATATTCGTTTCTGGTGGTCTGATTTTCAGTGCCTGATTAATTATGTGGCAGTCAGAAAAAGCGGACAAACCCCATACACCAACATTTTAACTTCGAATCTTTACTTCCCCTAACAAGTAAATTCCTGCCAATTTCACACTGGTAGTATAGTATAAAACAGGAACAATCTGCAGAAAAAAAAGCTGTACAGTGAATGTGGTCAAGTCTACAGTAGTAGGTGCTGTGAGTTCGGTTGCACTGGAACTGTGCCACAATTCAATGTGAATTCAAAGTCAACTTGAACTTGTCTTTAGTCTATAGCAAAAACTAGGAACTGGCCATGTGGCCAAATCTGACTATTCCTGTTCTATCATGTCCCAAATGTCACATCATCACTTATTCAAAATCTGCATCCTCCACCGTATGACACTTTGCTGAAGCATAAAACGTGTTATGATATTAAAGCAGTTTTCAAATTTCTACCATGGGCAAAATCTAAATCTGCTGAAACCAAAGTAGCTTAAATCCCAACTGCTTTTTCGCACGCTTCCATATTTCTTTGCTACATGAAGATCATTAGCACAAGTCCAGTGGGATTTGAGCCATCTACAACACTGCTTTACACTTGCTCGCCCATTCACTACTCAGTAAAAGCCTATGCTGCTGATAGTGTGTATGTTAACTGTGAAGAAAGAAGAAGAAACTGATTGGTTTAAAAAGAGAAAGGTGAGGATGAGCGGGACAGTGAGCGAGCAGCACTGTTCTGCAAATATATGAGAGTTACGATAATCTCTCCAGGAATGAAAACAGTTTAATCGCTACAGAAGGATCCTGGGGAAGAGCACAAAAAGCCTTTGAGAAAGGAGAAAGGGGTTTGAAGGAAGTGGATGGTGAGAACTCCAGTTTTTCCCCCTTTTCTCAAAATTTAAGAATACAGGACTTTCTTTAGTTTTCTTTACACACACACCC
Source organism: Tachysurus vachellii (assembly GCF_030014155.1). Lineage (NCBI taxonomy): Eukaryota > Metazoa > Chordata > Actinopteri > Siluriformes > Bagridae > Tachysurus > Tachysurus vachellii. The sequence goes on from NC_083469.1 coordinate 14,548,769, forward strand.
CACACACACCCCACATTAATGGCAGCTCCTTTCCATGTCAGTCATTACTTAAATGAATGAAAAAGCTGGGGGGAAAAAGGCCGTTAGTGTAATAATCCAATTTGAGTGCCAATGAAAGCTTACATAAAAATGGAAAAACTCAAATGCAGGCCATGTTACATAAAACATGGCTCTGCCTGCAGTAATACCGAAGCACCAATCACACAAAATGGCTCAAAAACAGACGCACAAGTGCCAGGGCATGCAAGTCCAATTAACATGGAAAACACGCCTCATCAACGGATGACAGATTCCATTACGATTCCAATATCCTGTGTCATTACTTTGGCCACTAGCAGATTCGGATACAGGCTGTGATGCGAATATGAACTTGCAGCCTTAGAGTCTTTAATGCATTTGAGAGAAAAACTCCACAATATACATCAACACGATATTTGCATCTATAGCACCTAAAAGGCTGCAAAGAAGCTCTCTAAAAAAAAATCATAGTGTTTTCTTGTGAGAAGAGACTCACTTGAGCTGAAATATGCTGGGTACAAAAAAGTAGGGTAAAAAAAATGACTAAAAATCCATTTCTTTCTTTCTTTCTCTTTACACCATGCCAGCGACAATGGCTATATTTATGGTGAGAGATATTAAAAATGTATTGCTAGATGATTGACATCTAGGATAGATGTTGTAACAAGAATTGTATTAACTCATGTATAAGTGTCACACCTTTGACTCAGATGGATACAACTGCGGTTTAATGAGCAAGGTAGACGGCTGCAAACGGTGAGGATCGGAGTCAAATTACAGGCAAGAGGTCCGACGATCAGCAAGCAGAACAACGTAGCGGAAATCCAGTAAGCGAAAACAGTCTAAACCCAGGATAGAACTCAACAAGCAAAAAGGCTTAGTGAGTTCAGGGTTAGAGATAAGTAAGTTTTGGCACACTGAGTGCCACACTGAGTTCATATTGAATCAAAGTCCTGTTTATGCATGATAGGAGTTTAATGAGAAACAAGCGTGTGATTAAAAGTCAGGAGATGAAGAAGACACCGGATAAGTGTCGTGCTGGGGATTGGTGTCTATAGCGGCCATGTTTTATGTCGTGGTTTGTTCTGAAAAGTTCAATACATCGGGTAGTGTATTCTACTACAGGATCTGTTTAATAGAATAAACGAGTCATATTAATGCGGATCAAAATGGCAGGTTTTTCCCCCGCACTCTTATTTAATAAGCTTCCTATTTACCCCATCCATCCTGTACTGTCTTGCATTGTTTACACACACTTGTAGTCTAGTGCTGGAGGAGTGCAGTTTTATGGCACAATGCGCCCGCTGTATGTGGCTGAAATGACAAAGCCACTTTTTACTTGACTTTTTCCTTTTCCATTTCCTATAAAACTGCGTTCTTCTTATCTCTTTTGTAGTACAGTGTGTCATTTCTGAGCCAAATACTCTGGTTACTATTTTGATTCTTACAACAATACTAACTGTACTCTGGGTCATCAGTGAAGCTCCACATGCTGAGCAGATAGATAAAGGCAAGGAGAGGAAAGAAGGAGGTGAGAAAACATGACAGACAAAATACAGGTGAAGGGAAGGGGAAAAAAAATTCTTTTCATAGCCAAATCGATCAGAGTGTATTTGTATTTAGAAGACATTGTGTGGAAATAACAGGAATGAAGAGACATACTGTATTAGCCCACTTGGCATTAATGTGTATATTTGTAAATTTGTGTTATTTTACCGCAAGCAACACGTTAAAAACACGTGTTTATTCTTGACAGAGAGAAAGCCAAGTTGAAGCGGAGCTGGGGCGGTGGTGGGAGGTGTTTGACATTAGCAGGCTTCTCCCTGCTGGTTTAACTGGAGGATAGTCAGCAGGGGCCGTCAGCCTTGGAACGGCTCGCCTTAATTGTAGTTAATTGCATTGACTGTCCCCAAGATCTAAATTCAGTCTGCAATTAGGGGGAAAAAAAAAAAAAGCAAACCTGAAGCTGTGTCCAAACCTAATGATAATCAGCGCACGTTCGGTACAGGCAGGAATGCCCCAGAGGATAACAAGGTTAAATCAAATGAGGGAATCAGTTCTGTCATATAACAGCCGCAACCATTCCACATCAGATTATTTCCAGCTTTTCTACTTGGTATCCACTGTAAGTCAAAGACACTATTTAAAATGCATGAGTCGTGGAAATGCAATTCATTAGTAAAACAACGCACATGGCATTAATTTCATAAGCCTGCAATTTGTGGTGTCCCACAGCTGATATGATAAGGACAAGCCCAAAGGACACGGTTCCCCCAAACAAGACACTCTGAAAGCATACGTTTGTCTCTATCTCTGTCTCACCTTCCATTCCATCCTCCCTCATTATGGCAGACAGTAAAAGAGACAGTCATTTCTCCCTAAACCAAGTGAAAGCTTTGTACAAGGAGAGGACACTAGAAGCATAATTTCACAATGATACCTGCGTGCCACAGATCTCTAACCTGCCTGAATGTTCTGTGCTGCCGACGAAAGATGCCCTTGACAAGGCATTCAGAAAAAGAATTTATTTTACCGAATACAGAGGTATCATTCTCTTAGAATGAAGGAACAAGATGAAGGAACAGATTTTGCACCACAGGATGCACCTGGTCCTGTAATATAGCCTTATGGTCCTGTAAAATGAGCACAGAGAGAAATCACGGCACCTAATGACTCCTGTGAGATGGCTGCTTGTGCCGTTATGGATCCACCACCACGCTGGCAACAGACATGAGTGAAAGCTTTCTTCAGTCTGCTTCCACACCCAAGTATGTCCAGATGTAGGGAAAATACAACTCATGAGAAGATTACTTTTTCCTCCATTGCACAGGAGCGCAGTTTGGGCTCCGTACACTATTAGCCTTGATGACAGCACTTTCTGAAATGTGGTCATGCTTTAATGCTCAAACACCAAGGTGTGCACATTAGCACTGGGGATGCAGCTTTGCAGAGTTTAGCAACTATTCCATTAATAGAGACAAAAGACAGACCTGTTATCATCAAGCCTCTTTCTGACCTCTGATTTTTGGCAGCCAGAACTTTCTCCACAGTATAGTTTTCCTTCTACTTAAAGACTAAGAGCATTTGTAGCTTGGTGTTAGAGTTTAAAACAAAACCAGGCTTACCTCAGCTTTGATAGCTTTCCTATGGGTCAAGAGAGTTTGTTGAGTTCGCACAGAATGATGTGAATCATTCTTTACAACCCTGGTGAGCAGAAAAACTTTTCAGTATGCACAAACCATTGAATGTTGAGATGGATGCACTTCAGCAGCAGAAGACACCAGGTTCCTCTCCTGTCAGCCAATAATAAAACTATTCTGCTGTTGTAGACATCCAAATTAAGGTTTAATGAGTTGTGTATTTTTAGAAAAATATACCTATTATAAGCTTTTTTATAATTCTCATTCATATTATTTTTATATCATATTATTTTATCTCTACAGGTCTCTTGTCCTTGCTTTAAAACTTACCTTTCATGCAAAAGTATAAATCACCTTAGGCTACACCATCCATCCTCCACCTAGTCTTACAATAAATGCAGCAGTGTTACAGTGCTAGAAACGTCACAAAGACTAGACAGTGGGAATTCAGAAGTTTGGTTAAATAGCAGGGCTGAACAGATCACACTGTACTAGATGCTGGTATGCAGTACAGCATGGAAAGGTGTTATGGCTGTATTTACAGGTGAGGCAATGTGAACGAGGATTCAAAGTATTGTACAGGCAACCCATTGCAGGCACCAATAACCAGACATGCCCTGTTAATATGTGATTTATTAACAGGCTTTACAACAAGGTCACTTATAGTGTGGCTAAAGTCGATCACAAGAGAAGCCTTTAACTCTTACAAGAACACATGGCAGTAACATATTTCATTTCTTACAAACCACCCACTGTGTCACTGGTGGTATTAATCACAACGGGCGGACAATACTGTGATACGCAAACTTGATCACTGGCCGTTGATGTGGCTTTGTACTCTTTATGGTCTGTTTACATTTTTCAACCCACCTCCCATTCATTCTTCATCCTGCACAAAGGATTATGGGAGCGAGAGTATTGCAAGAAAAGCGAGGAGAGCAGAGAATAGTTGAGAATTGCTCAATAGTATGTAAACGAGACGCATTATTTGTACTGTTGGGCAGCAGCCAGTCACACCCCGGGTCCCACCCTAAAATCAGTGCAATGCAAGATGGTAGAGACAGACTGCAGTTTGGTGGGAGGTCTATTGGTGGATATTTTTGCCAGTACACTGGCGCTCCAGTCTGTCGTGAAATGGAAATTGATTTATCAGACTTTTTCCATCAGTATAAACAAATGCATTGGTTTCTAACTGCTAATCTATAAAAAAAACAGTCAAGACACTGTTGGCTTCCAGTGGGGGCCATTTTTACCTTTTTAAGTTTTGTTTGGAAAACTTTACACAGAAAGTTCCAGAAGTTAGTCAGTAAGTCAGAAAGAAAGAAAAAATGAAAGTGTGGCAGTGTAAAATAACTGACTGTGTTTTAGTGATGGATGTTTGTGGTTAAGAACAGAACTGCTCCCAACAGTCCTTGTTAACTTCATATTATTCACTAAAACACACCGCATTTCTTCAGTGTTACATTTCCATAAAATGGTTGCACAATGATCAGCACCATCTATGTCTACGTCACATCACATACCAAACCAATTTAGTCATGCTGCCTCGAAAAAAAAAGCTGACATACATCTAGAACAAATCCAGTCAGTTAGTCAGCTCTCTGAGTGTGTGTGTAATATGTCAAACCTCTTTGTGCAGCTATGCTGTAGACCTATATTACAGACCCTGATTACGCTACACATGAAGATTCATCAGTATTAATAAACAAGAACTCTTACATATGCCCTGAGATACACAGAATCATATTCCAGAGAGAAATGGTGCAAAGGATTATGGTCTGCTGAGCAGGAGGACTGTGACTAGCGAAAAAAAAACAACCTTCCTGCAGCCCTACTCGCACCCACACACACTTTACATTGTAGACGTAATAACCAGATCAGCTACATCACAAATGACCATGCATCACACTCCATGTGCTATTGTTAGACATCAAATAATGCTCACACTGCACTAAACCACGAGGACACACGAAATAACAATATTCCCAAAACATTCACATTCAATCAAACAAATCTAATCTGTTTGCTCAGCCTATAGATAAAGATAAAATCAACATACCTACTGATATTGCCTCCAAATTCTAGCATGTGATGTGTGTGTAGCATGAGAAGCACATACAAATAATTAGCCCTTGTCACTGCAGGGGATCAGGACATTGCCTGCATACACACACATACACACGTACATGCAAACATGCTCTTCTTAATTCCGAAATCACTTTATTATTAATAGTGAATCTGTTCAAAGAATAAAAAGACACACGTCAAAAACAGATACTGAAGCTACGGAAGTCTACAGATGATCAGCCAAACTAGTGTTTTCAGTATAAGATAGCATCGCTGTTAGTATCAGCCTTCTTTCAAGCTAGAGGTCGAGAGACAGCACTCGCTGCAGTGTTTGCAGCGACTGGGTCAGTGTAGTGGTGAAACCGGAGCTTGCTGGGAAGTCTCAGCTCATGCTTTATTCAAAGATTGTCGGTCATTTCCTTCAACAGCCCAAACAGATCCAGAGGCAGAAGTGGTGCACAGAACACTGTCACGGTCATGGCAACGTTAAGAAAAGCAAACGGCTGGAAAAACAGCAAGCTTTTGTGAAAGCTCATTGTAATGAGCTCTTTAACGTCTATATTTAAATCAATGAAAAATGTTTATTTGCAGCACAACAAACTGATGTGCACAAATTCTATTTATAATAAATCTAAATTATATCATAATTATTAAGGTGCATGCCAAAGTAAAACATCTAAAAACATAGAATAAACAAAAGTTTGCCTTGATTATTATTAGCATGAAAGCATCATCACTGCACTAAAGTGTGAATCTGTTTAACAGCTCAGGCTTGATTCATCCTTTTTCATGAGCCAGCCAAAACAATTTATATTGCAATTGTGGCCCATTAAACACACTCACACCACTATGAAATAGGTGAAATATACTACAAGTCATATGTTTAACGGAGTCAATTTAATGAACTTTCCTGAGTACCATGGGAAGAAGAAGAAGAAAAAGTTAGCAGTCACTTTTATTCTTTAATTGAAAAGATATCGTGATTATTTATTGACAAGGTCGCTTTGAATATACAGCCCTGTTATGGAAACTGCAGACTGATAGTAAACTATGGAGGAGGAGGAGGAGGAGGAGGAGGAGGAGGAGGAGGAGAAGAAGAAGAAGGAGAAGGAGAAGGAGAAGGAGAAGGAGAAGAAGGAGGAGGAGAAGGAGGAGGAAACTAATGATTGAATAGAAAAATGAATAGAAATTTGTACAAATCAGATGCATCCAGACAGAAATAAATGCACTGTATTATCCAAGAAATATAGAAATATGGAGTTTGTTCCTGAACAAATAAGAGAAACTGATGACACATTTAAATGCATCTCTTGTTTATTTGCAGAATCTTTCTCTGCAATTACTTGTTTTTCCCCTTTTCCTTTTACATTTATTAATTGATTGGTATTGTTTCTCTCTCATAATAGGGTCATTCTCATAGCAAAAAAAAAAAGTATTTAATCCTTGATGAAAATGCAATAGACAAAAAGCCCTCAAGAGACTGGCACTGGCCAATAAATTCCCAGTTTATTTCCAATATCCGTGAAAGCCTAGGAATTTGCCAAAGCAAAATTTGAGTCATGGACTAAGGGTCTCATTCATCAGTAGAACAGGATTACTGTGTGTGAGGATGTGCAATTCAAACTACTGACCATGTGGGGAAGTGTAATTGTGGGTAAACTGATTACAGGGCACTCGCATGCTTGCTTAAAGATTTGGCCCAAGTTTTTAGGACTGCAGGAGGATTCTTTGCTGACTGTGATGACTACGAGTGGGTGATCAGTCGATTTTGTTTGCTCAGTGTAAGTTTAGATCTCTGCCAGCAACTCATCCAACTTTCAGAGTGAACAATAAAGGGACTTGCACACGAGGCAAAACATTACAGTTCCAAACAAGTCAGTGACGAGGCAATGTCACAAATAACAAGGGTTTCGTTGCACAGTTTTTCCTGAGGCAATTGGGTGCAGACATGCACATAAAATCAAAACATGAGGCATGTTAAAACTACTGAGTTATGCTACATTCACACAGAGTGACTTACAGCAGCAAAGCATTTGGAGGCTATTCATCGTCAGAGAGCTGTCCGTGTCCGAAGACGAGCGGCGGCAAGCGTTGGAGACTAGATGTGAAGATATGTGAGAAAAGTTTATTCAAATACAGAGCGAACTGGTAAAGCGACTGCCAATGGGAGTAAATCTCCCCCTCAGAAGGTTTTATTTTAGCAGCAAGAAAACCAGTTTCCACTTACTGATAAACATTATTAATATGGCAACCAGGAGGACGAACACTTGCTTGAGGATAAAATCACTGCGTGTACGTGGCATTGATCTACAAGTAAATTCTTATAGAATGGCACAGTGTGCCCTCGACTTCAGCGAGGTGTTGCTGGAATTGTGTTTCTTGGACGAACCATTTGGAAAACGTACATTTATTTTCACTGGTGCAAATGTGTTTCTACGTAATAATCTGTGGAGCAGAAATGTGATGCCATGTTGCGCACAACAAGGAGTATTGAAAACAGGAAGTTGTTTACCATATATGGCAATTTAGGGGCGTTTCTTTAGTTCATGAGCACAAGCCTGTGTGGTATTTAGTAATCTCTATTGCAGTGAGCTGTGTGTAAGCATGTGTGATTAATGAAAACTTGTTTTGTTTTGTTTGTTTTTCCCCCCAAAGGACCTGTAGAACAACATAAAATTGTGAAGCCCCAAGATCCCTGAATAAAATGTTAACACCTGCAATAATCACTTCCTTTGTGAAAGCAGACGCCGAGTGAACAGGTAATAAGAATCCATGTGACTTAAGCCAGCAGTAGAGATTTCATCACACCCTATCTGGCCGGTCTTACCGCTTCGCTCCAAGAGGCCCGACAAAGCATGCAGCAATTAACACTTTCCTCTCGGGTGACACTGCATTTAAATGCCTTAAAACAACCAATCTTGTCCACTTTTCTCTCACATTTGCTCATACTGTCCCTCACTGAAGTAAACAGAAAGATTAGAGTGTGCGTTTAAAAAAAAAAGAAGAAAAAAAAAAGTCTCTCGCAAGAAATCTGGCTGTTGTTGCAAGACATTGCTTAAAAGCACAGGACAAAGATAAAAAAAAATCCAAACAGAAATGGCTCCAAAGAAATGAGGCAGAGGAAAATAATGAAAAGCTACCCAACTGTGATGGCTCACAGGATGGTGCAGGTCTCCTAGATTTTGGGCTGAATAGAGTGCTAATCAGGTCTGAGACCAAGACTAAATCAAGCACTAAACGCTCGGAGCAGGCAGGCAGTGATGGTGGGATCAGCACAGCGAAAGCATTGTTCCCTACAGTCAACTCAGTGGGAGCACCAACTTCGCTAAGCCTGTACCAGGCTGTAGTTGTGGAACTGGGCAGAGTAACACATTCGCTTCACTGACTATCACTCTGAATGGCCGTGAGCAGGGACACTTCCCTGACGCAAAGCACAGTAGAGCACTTGGTACCACACTACTGCTTCCTCCTTGAGACAAAGAAAAGGTGTTCACATGACTCGCAGTGTCCCTGTTTAAAAGTGAACACACTGAATACGCTAGCCTGGTTAGGATCATTGCTCAAGTGAGGGAACATCTAGACAGTGTATGAAATAAGTGTATATCTCGACTGTGGATTATGTGCTTTAAACAAGAAAAGAGTTGGGTCTTTGTATGATAAGAGTGAAAATAGTGTGACAATAAAATTTACAATAAAATTGAAAGGAGAAGAGAAAGCGTGATTAATTATGTGTAATCAAGTATCATGTTCTACTATGATCATAAATGTTCCTGACATGTGTGTTTGACAGACATAGTACAGAGAGTGAATAAACAAATCAGACACACACTTTTTTAACCTTTAACATCAGCTCAATATTGTGCCTTTACTCTACTCTGCAAAAAAGTTAGAACTGCTACTACCAGGATACATATATATAGTGTGGCTCCTGGTGTGAAATGTACCAACTCCTTTCCCTTTTTTTTTTACGTATTTGACCACTTGAACGCACTCCAGAGACATATTTCTTTACAAGATTCTGAGAGACACCATGAAAGCACTGCTCTATGCACCAAAACAGACACAGCTTCTCCGTTTCAGGTTTTCTGCCTGACTTCATGGAGACATGGAGGATAAGGAATAGCAGAGGAGTGACTGCGGTACTCCAACATGGGAACCTCAAACAATTAAGCTGGCGTTCAGTATACCAGTGCAGATCCCGAGGAGACTTCTGTGATTCACTGCAAATCCTTTAAAGAGTTTTTATTTTTGAAATAAACTTGCCACAGAAGAAGTTTCAGTAGCTAAAAGATATTGGGTGGATATACAGGATATGGCAACCCAAGTAATAAAACTGTACTGTACGATAAGTAATGATACGTTTTTGCATATTCCTCATTGTAAGCTAATGCTAAATGGGTGGAATAATTTAGGTGAAAACAGGTTTGTACAACACACAACACAGTTCAGGAGAATAAACTTCAGTTATTGTAACCTGATTGAGATACCATTTATTTTCTAGGTATGGACATCACACAGACCTGTGTTTCAGCAACAGCACAACAAGCGAGATCTGAATTGAGAATTCACAATTCCAAGCAAATTACGAACACCACAGCACACAAACAACTGGCAAATAATCCCACAGACCAACCCAGCTTCAGTTCTACACTCACTTTAGTTCCTACTTGCAATGAGTTCCCGTTTACTTGCCTGCTAATGAGGGGAAAATAATTCCAATGAATTAGAAACGTGTTTATTGATGTCTTCAGGCTTGTAATTGCTGCAGTCAAGTAAAGCAAATAAAACCATAGCTCGCAGTTCCTGAGTTTAACGGAAGGTGGAATCAAATGTACATTTCATGTGCACCACACCGATGCGTACCGTCGGCTATCAGAAACTCATTCATTCATTCATCTTCTACCGCTTATCCGAACTACCTCGGGTCACGGGGAGCCTGTGCCTATCTCAGGCGTCATCGGGCATCAAGGCAGGATACACCCTGGACGGAGTGCCAACCCATCGTAGGGCACACACACACTCTCATTCACTCACGCACTCACACACTACGGACAATTTTCCAGAGATGCCAATCAACCTACCATGCATGTCTTTGGACCGGGGGAGGAAACCAGAGTACCCGGAGGAAACCCCCAAGGCACGGGGAGAACATGCAAACTCCACACACACAAGGTGGAGGCGTGAAACGAACCCACAACCCTGGAGGTGTGAGGCAAACGTGCTAACCACTAAGCCACCGTGCTCCCGCTATCAGAAACTCTTCCTCCTAATGTTTATGAATGAACAGATTTTTTTTAAATGGAAAGTCGCTCAGTGAGTGGGGAAAAATGCTCAAAAAATAACAGTGGAAATGCACAAAAGCATTATGCTGTTAAATTCTGACATGGACAACGAACAAACAGCAGATCTTTCTGGGAGGTAAGCAAGGCATGACTAAACAAGCATGAAGAAACAGGAAATGTTACAACTTACACCTGAAATCTAGACAGTGAAAAAGCAGCAGAATCTCACACTTCCCATGTTATGTGTGTGACTATTTTCAGAAGTGTGAAAATGTGATTACTGATAGTTCAGGAGTGCAGACGGCAGGAATGTGAGCTGGTCTCTTCAGACAGACAGATAGATACTTTATTGATCCGGGACCGATATCAAATTCATGTTTTTTTTTAATTAAGCAATTTTTTTTAACCGTGAGAAAGACAAAACTCCATCCAGATCTACACTAACAGACCAGATTCGATGGTCTAAGCGAGCAACGACTCAGCAAACTGGACAGATTACAAGACAGCGAGGGGTCGAGGACAGCGCCTTCTGTTGGTTTATTTACTTGTCCCCAAACAACCCGGGGTCAGAATAATCAGCTACATAATTAGCTATGGAAACAGAAAGTTAGTGGATTTTCCCCCCAGTTTAATCACCTGCAAGTTCCCACCCATCAGCCAGCACTCCATCACACACCAGCTACCAAACTCAAGCAAACCACATGCTGTCAAACTGCTGCTTGTGCTGCATCACAGGGTAAAGTAACACACTCAGAGGAAAGAGCTATCTACTGCTCGCACTTGCCTGTGATTAGCTAGTGTCACTGTGACTGACAGGAGAGAGAGAGAGAGAGAAAGAGAGAGCATGAGCGAGAGAGAGCATGAGTGCACGAGAGAAAGAGAGCATGGGAGAGAGAGAGTGCAGGAGAGAAAAAGAGAATGAGAGAGAGAGTGCACGAGAGAAAAAGAGCATGAGAGAGAGCATGCGAGAGAGAGAGAGAGCATGAGCGAGAGAGAGCATAAGCGCACGAGAGAAAGAGAGCATGGGAGAGAGAGAGAGCATGAGAGAGAGAGAGAGAGTGCACGAGAGAAAAAGAGAATGAGAGAGAGAGTGCACGAGAGAAAAAGAGCATGAGAGAGAGAGAGAGCGCACAAGAGAAAAAGAGCATGAGAGAGAGAGAGCATGCGAGAGAGAGAGAGAGAGCATGAGAGAGAGAGAGAGCATGCGAGAGAGAGAGAGAGAGCATGCGAGAGAGAGAGAGAGAGAGAGCATGCGAGAGAGAGAGAGAGTGAGTGAGAGAGAGAAAAAGAATGTGCCATTTCTCCTAAGCAGATAGAACATGTCCCTAATGTTCAGATATTTTTAAGCATTTCTTATGATCGTAATTTGGTTTTTAGTTGGATTTGATGTTACGATTAGATATTTCAGGTGTGGACAAGACATTGGTATTAAAGGACTGGTTGTTATCAGTAATGTTCTTTGGGGCAAGAGAATTTATTTTTTGGTTGATGACTCATCCCTTATGTGTTAGATATTCAAGGCTGTGTGCTGAGTCCACACATCCCTAAGCAATGTGTCAGACTGTGGGGTGGATACGCTCCTAAGTCAGCCTAATGATACAGTGCTTCGCAGAGCTTCCTCTAGACAGATTAGCTGACTAGTCATCAAGACAACAGGCTGGCCAGTGGGTTTTATAAATATGCGCTTTTGCGCCTCGCTCATGTTTACACATCAGAAAGATGTTCCCCTGGACACGCCGCCAGAGCAGACGGCTCTGATCCCTACAGCTTGCCCAGCAACTGCCACTGTTACCAGGGAACTAAATCCAAAGTAGTACACACCCTCATGTGACACCAGCAAAGCTTTACGACCGCACACCAGATTTATCTGTGGAAATCACAGTTGTGAAATTATTTAATACCACACGGTTTGTGGAAAACCTTTTGAGAGAATTCATATCTGCACTAAACAGGAAGGAATAAGAAACACACGTCAAAAAAAAATTGCAAACGTAGTAAATAAAATCAAAGTAAAAACCACAGCCGTTAAGGTTCCCGATAAGCAGAAAGCTCCAAAAAGATGAGCTCTGTGTCTTGTGCTTCTGTTCTACCCAGTAAGTTTAAACACATAAAAAAGTTCTCCCCATAAAAAAAGTGTGAAATAAAATTTGTATCAGCATTAATATCTTAAAAGGAAGCATGTAGCCCGTGTCAATATCGCTAAAATGTTACGGCTGTGATTGAGTCTGATACAGTGACATACAATTTCTTTTAAAAACTATTATGAATAGGATAAAAAAAAGCGTTTTACTTGATGGGATGGGATAAGATAGGATGGGAATGTATGGATGGATGGGGTGCAATGGATGTAATAGGATAAGATGGGATGGGAGAAGATGGGATGGAAATGGATGGATGGCTGTATGGATGGATGGCTGGATGGGATGGGATTGATGTTATTTGCCTGCAGGTTGAATGCTGGACATTTTTACTTCATTTCATGGGCTTTTTACACCTGGTCACGTTGTGCGTTTTCTGTGATTGGATAGCTATCCATTTGTAAAAAGACCAGGTCTAAATGCCTTCCGAAACGTTTTCAAGACGGATATAAATGTGATCGTTCAAACCACTTCAGGAGGTGGTCTGGGACACATTTCAGATGAAACTGGACAGGTGTAAATGAATGTGGTTGTTCAAGCCACATACGTCAGCGCTATACTCCTCCCAAACGGAAGTACGTCAAGTGCAAGTGCTGGCTCCGATCTTTCACCCAGGTGTCTCACTGGGTCTTAAAATGCACTGCTGCCGCCAGCGAAAATGCAGCAAACAGTAAATGCTGTTTTTTGTAGCATAACCGTCGTAACAGGTTTTTTCGTCTTCTTTTTGATTGCATTCTGAAAAATGCATACACCAAAGCGTATTCCATTTCAATTAACCCGGAAATGAGGTAAAATATATTTACATTTTGGGCGGGAGTAGAAAGATCAGATTGATATCCGATTCGCCAAGACGCAATTATCGGATCAGAGAAAACACATGAAGTGACCAGGTGTAAAAAAACCCTCAGAGTCTGTGGATGGTTTGTCTGTTTGCAGCCAGTGACACTGAAAGCTCAGACTCATTCATTCATTTTCACATTTTCATGCATTATGAGTGAATAAAAGCAATTAAACAAGTCTACAAGTTAATTAACCAGTACTGACACACACAGTATTTGATATTCTCAGCTATAACACATGTAATAACAGCATTATATCATTTGTTGCTTTTATATTTGAAAGTGAACTGTTTCACACTGAAAACAAGGCAGGAACCTGTAAAAAAGACACTGAAGGGTGGCTCTTATCTCAGCTGTGGGGTTTATAAAGGCCAAAATACTCCATTAGCAATCGGTGAGATGACAAGCTAGCAGTATTTCCTTCCTTAATATGCTTAATAGGACGAACATGTCAGGAATATCTAGAACTTGAGTAATGTCATAATTACTTTCACAATATTTCAAATTCAATAGTAAAACTGACTTTTTGGCTTTTGTCGTCCTGAGGTCAGAGTATTGCTATGTCTGCTTGGTGTCTGTGGGAAAAACAGGTTGATTATTCCTCAGGTGCACCAGAGTCATTAATCACTCAATCATCCTGGCCAGTTCATTCATGTTCAAAACCATACAGTACAGCGCAATGTCTCAACCCTCCTGCACACCATGTCTACGGCCCATCCTTTGTGTTGCGACGTAATCTCTTTATGTCGTTTAAGTATGTGTTTTTGTTTTTTTTGTTTTTTACTGTCTTTCTGTCTATATTTAACTAGGCGAGTCTGAACACTCCTCTGGTGGTGCCTTCTCCTCAATTACGACACCAAAAACCTGAAACTGCAACTAGCGTAGAGTCTTTGCACAACACTTGTTCGTACACCCGTTTATTCTTATAAGCTCTAGCGATCCCAAGAACATGTTTAAAAACTTAACTCTGCCAGGCTGATGAGACATTTTCTGCGCAAAGCCTTGCTTATGAGACTTAACGCTAATGCAAAGTAGAAGCAAACCACTGATGCCACCGAGCAGGGTAAAACAACCCAGCAATGCCTCATTTGCCTTACTTCAGTGTCAGATGGCAGACGTGAGTTGTGTTAATAAGACTGAATCAAAGTACCATCTCAGAAGCCTGCACCAGGACTGCGCCATAATTGTGCAGTGGAGTGTGAGGGTGTGACGCCTGCGATCTGTCAGCATGCTGAAGCCCGGCTCAGTGGACAGCAGGAAGGTCTCACTATGCCACACAGATCTCGGCACAGCTTCAGCTCTTGTGACTAAATCAAATCAAATCAAATTTTATTTGTCACATACACATACATACAGAGTACGACATGCAGTGAAATGCTTTTTTACGTCTGTCCGGTATTCAAGCATAAAAAGGAATGGAATTAAATGTAGGGTCTCCGATGTTTGAAAGCCAATGTTGACATACTGTATAAAAATCACCCTAACCCAAATGGGTCGCACCCCTATTGGTATTGATAGCTCCGCCCACACATACATACGCAACCCAGGCAACTAATGGAAAGAAATGTGTCTTTATCATAGCTGAAGGGAAGAACAATACGATTGCAGATAAACAAACAAGCAAAAATGACACACAAGCGTAATCATGCAAAGGACGGCATATATTAGTTCTGTGAAACAAAGCAAAACCAACGTTACTCCCCTATCGAGAAGGAAAAAGCGCCTCGGCGTCTTAAATAAAGTTGGCCGCATATTCACAGATTGGAGTTTCCCCGAGTCAATAACTCCTGAGCTAAACACTGTTACTACACAAAACGTGGTTGTAGCTGCCGCTGTGCATTACTACGATAGAAAAGAGGTGTTATTTGTGTAGTAACAGCATTTAGCTCAGGAGTTATTGACTCGGGAAACTCCAATCTGTGAATATGCGGCCAACTTCCTGCTCCTTCAGTTCTCTCCAGCGCTGGAAAGCTGATCCTATATTAACACGGGTCCTACTTCTTGCCTTATCATAAGCCTTTCTTCGCTTTCTTTCTTTGTTTTTATCCTCCATGTCAATGTTAAAACCGCTTTCTGCTGATGTCACACATGCGCACTGAACACTCTCTCTGCACATATTGACAAGACCCGCCCCTTTCTGCTCATTGGCTACACGTTTGTTTTGATTTTTGTTTAGTTTGTCGGCCCAACGCAGTTTTCTGAAGCATTTCTCATACATCGGAGACCCTACCTTTAAGGATAAAAATAAAACCAAAAGGAGGTAAATAAATAAAAAGTATAAACTATATAAAAACTATATTCGCTAAGCTGCTGCTATGCACATGTAATGCACAGACTTTAACACCCTGATTGAACCACCTCAAGAATAAGAAATAATGAGGCATGTTCCTGATACAATATTGGGAATCAGTTAAAAAAAAAATAAGAGAATGAAATGAAAATTGAGCATAATAGTGCAAAAATCAATTGATGCCAATCTGAACAGTTATGTTAACATGTATGTGAGTATTTCACTATCTAAAAAAATCATACCATTGAAATCATTTTTTTAAGAACAAACCAGGAAAACCGCAGATCTTTCTGGGAGGTAAGCAGACATGACTAAACAAGCATGAAAAAACAGGAAATGTTAGAACTTGAAATCTAGACAGTGAAAAAGCAGCAGAATCTCACACTTCCCATGTCCTGTATGTGACTGTTTTCAGAGGTGTGAAAATGTGATTACTGATAGTTCAGGAGTGCAGAAGGTTGGAATGTGAGCTGGTCTCTTCACAGCAGACAGACAGACAGACAGATAGATAGATAGATACTTTATTGATCCGAGAGGAAATTCATGTTTTTTAGCAGTGAGAGATGGAAAGAGTTTCCCAGAGACAGCTGAAGTGACTGTTCTAGTTTCTCAGACAGGGTCAAGGTGAAGTGCTGTCAGATTAACAGACTTACACACACACAAGGCTTTCATAAAGCATAAAGACTTCCAACACTATAGATCGAACAATTCAGGAGCTATCGCAATTTAGTGGAAAGATTGGAAATCTTATATTTCACAGAAGTATAATATCTTTAGCATTTACAGTACATATTTATGTTTGAAGTATTCCACTAAAAAAAGCACAAAACTCAGTCTAAGCGAGCAATGACTCAGCAAACTGGACAGATTACAAGACAGCGAGGGGTCGAGGACAGCGCCTTCTGTTGATTTATTTACATGTCCCCAAACAACCTCATGTTTACAGGGTCAGAATAATCAGCTACATAATTTGCTACGGAAACAGAAAGTGGATTTTCCCCCCAGTTTAATCACCTGCCAATTCCCACCCATCAGCCAGCACTCCATCACACACCAGCTACCAAACTCAAGCAAACCACATGCTGTCAAACTGCTGCTTGTGCTGCATCACAGGGTAAAGTAACACACTCAGAAGAAAGAGCTATCTACTGCTCGCACTTGCCTGTGATTAGCTAGTGTCACTGTGACTGACAGGAGAGAGAGAGAGATTTCTCCAGCAACCTAATACATATTATTTATTATTTAATTTTTTAAAAAATAATCCCATTTTCCCAATTATCGATTATCAATATAATCTGAATTAGAATTTATGACACATTTGGCAGACTTTTATCAAAATAATGCAAAAATCAACTGATGCCAATCTTTCTATTCGATTGAATGAGATGGGAAATCCCTCTGATGATACATTAAATAGATAGATAATAGTCACGTTAACCCATTTGTGAATACTTTCACAATCTAGCACATGTAGTGGATCACAAAATGCTCACCGGTGCAAAAAAAAACATGCGCATGTACATGTTGCACATACTGTACATTTGGACTGAAGTACAGGTAACGTAGTTAATTACAGGTAATTACAGGTCATTAATGATGCCGGTCTACAGACTGTCCCGTTTAGGATACCTATAAATGATACGTGATTTGTTTAGATTAATGAAAACCTTTGCATGTACGCATAGCCACTGATAAACCAAGCTTGGGCAGAGTGCAGATTTCTACCGTTATAATCATTAACTGTTGACCGTCACATTCGACTTTGACTAAAGTATCCAAGCAAATAAGAGTCGGTTCATTTGTATTCAGTCCATTAATATGCCATATTAGCCAGTCTGGATTAAACACTGTGTTTTGGATTTTAGATGAACTCTTCTGTGTCTGGGCCTGAGACTGGTGAAACAAGTTGTATTGTTTTTCTACTACTGTTGAAACATGACACCTGTGCTGGAGTGGATATTAACTCCTGCAGGTTTGCACACACCAGCAGAGTTTTGGGTGTTAAACACAGCCACTGAAAGAGCACCTATTCGAGGAAAATATTGACTAGTAAACAGAACCAGGGCTATTGCAGAACAAATGAGTAGAGGTAACAGGAGAAAGCAGGGATTCAGTGACAGACTACACTCATATAAAGCTATTAGCACCACATTTGTGTTCTCTGCTTGTTGAGTTCAAACGAAGCTACATCACTTAAGACCTTTGTAGCAATCTTGTAATCTTATCTGGCGCTTGCTTGGACTTCAGTCCACCATGAATTGGATTTCAAAGCTCTCACAAAGTCGAGAATGAATCAATTTAATGTAAAGTATCTTATCAAACCACTCGGAGAAACAGCATGGAGGAGAAGTTAGGGATTTACTCTGTGAGGCAAAATGGCACAAAATTTATGTGATTCAAATACACTTCACAGTAGCTGATACGAGTTAAAAAGGGTTTAAAGGCAAATATCAGGGCATTTTACAGTGTTGTAATATAGTCTAGGTTTAAAGTTTAAGCACCAAGTAGTAAAGTTATGCAGGATAAAGGGGTTTGTGCTGCACCAGGTGAGGAAAGCTAGTCCATTTAGCAAGAGCTCAGGCGTTTAAAAGCAGATGGTTAGTTTGTCGTTGCAAACTTTCCTTTACAAAAAAGCAATAAATCTGGACGGATAGCTAAAGTTTTGCTGTGTTCAGGCTACCAGCAGGACCTTACCACTGGCTAGCTAACTTAGCTAATATATCGCATTTTATTATTGCGTAGTTTGAGTCTAGGTTACAGATCGCTAGCTTGTTTACTGACATCCGCAAGCATAACCTTGGTGCGAATCAGAAAAACTAGCTGTCACCGGCAGCTGGAACTCGCGAAAGAAATGAAACTGCACTAGCTTAATGCAATCAGATGTATTACACGGACATGTTAGCTTTTAAAAAAGAAATAGCCACAGACTCTGATGCGTTTTAGCCAAACCAAGTCCTCCACACAGGCATTAGCTACAGAGAGGCCAGGACTCTGCGTGCCCGCGGTCCACAAGTCGACCTGTGTAACTAGCTAACAGCTCCGTTGGCTAAACAGCTCGCTAGTTGGCTAATCACATCATCATCGTTGTTTCCATGCAGGCGGTGAGTTTAACAGTCCGGACCAAGTTCACTTACCTGTTCAGTAAAATTAGCAGAGTTCGGCCTATCCGTATTCACGATCACAGGGGGCGCGATCACACCGGATGTAAATATATGTTCCAAATATACGCGTCGATTTATAAGATGTAACGTCCACCGGGAAAAAAGTAATCCTACGCCGCCGGTTTCACCTGCTGGACTGAGTACACTGCCTGCCGCTGGTAGCCCGGTTCAACCAAACCTCGCCCTTCCTTAGCAACGCCCCGCCCTCATCTACATACCGGACACAGAATAACTCCACACTCTATTATCTAGTCCCCGCCCCTAACAGCGTCAGCTCCGCCCCTACAATCTGACCAGTTTCGTTTGGGACTTATATGGGACAATGGAGTCATCTTTACTATTATAATTTAACAATAAATATGTGTCACTGAATAATGTTATTCACAATGTTTGCTTTACGTGATTCTGTGATTTGGCTTAAAGCAGAGAATTGAAATGACATCATAATTTAATAATAATTAAATTAAATTGTCATGGGACCACATACACCAACATAAAAACCACAAAGGACCATAAATTATTAAAGCTGGTCCATCTGTAGTCAGCTGTTCTAATCCGGCTGATCTGTTTATCTCACTCCACCCCGGTGGCTTCCTCACGTTCTCTCCTTGGCTGTGAAGTTGTGATTAGAGAGACTGCGTTTATTTTTTACGCTCTCCATCTGAAAACTCATGCGTATTGCTTTGGAGAGAGACACAGTGATATTCCAGATTTAGCATCATGTCTTGCATTTGAGATTCAGACCCACACCCAAAAGGCCTGAGGGCCATTTGATCCATAGGTCACAATGACCTCTGAGATGACCTTTAAATACCAATGTGTCAACAAACAGCTTGTGACAAAGTGCCAGGATTATTGGACAATGGTAGCAGATGTTTACTGGATGTATATTGTAAAATCGTGAGGAAAATGATGGACTGTGGGGATTTAGATGTATGTTAGAATAAATTTAAAAGTTTAAGATAGAGTTGTCATAAATTGCACTGAAAGCAGACATACCTTCAGCACTGTTTGCCACATTTGGAAAATATAATGAAACTTATAAACTTATCCATGTATTGCATGTGGGAATACAATTTCTACACCATGCACAGGTGTTTCTTATATTTTTTTTAAAATGTTGCAGCATGGAATCTGAATCTGTTGATGTGACTGATGGAGTGCAGACCAAATGAAATCAATCTTCTGTTTTTGAAGATAGCTTTCCACCTAGTGGCCAAATACAGAACTGCACTAAAATAAATCAACTGAAGCTCATATTCATGCAAAACTCAAACTGAATAATTATAATTCCTGCAAATAACTTTATAATAAGTTAAACAATTACTTCTGGCTATATCTAGGGTAACAATGCTTTTTAAAATACCATCAGTTTCCTTGTGGCTGAAGATTATCAACACTACTACTACTACTACTACTAATAATAATAATAATTAATATTTGGCACACCTTTACACAGTAAGTAAAAATTCAAGTTTCTGGGCTATAGACTTTATTTTTCAACTTACAAGAATGCTCATTTTGTTCATGATTGCAAAGAAATAGGTTTATAATAGTATTCACAAAAATCGCAAACAAATGTAAACAAAAACAAGGTCTTTGGATGTGACATTACAAATGTCTTTTTGTGGTGTTTCACAGTACCATGCAGAATTGTAAATCATTATATGCACTTGCAAGTTATCTAAAATGAAACTAAATTAAGTTGTTAGCCCAGATTTATACACATCTTCATAATACTTTCAAATTCTGCTACATTCTCATCTTCATTCTGTGGTAAAGTTTCAGCTCTGAAGAGATTTCTTTGCTTGCTACTTTCTCCAACTCAGAGATCCGGTATCCACACTCAGTGTCCAGGTATCCATGGTAAACAGTGTTTACACTGATCATGGAGGAAAGATCACAATGAATCAAGGCTACAACCTGCTGGCTACAACCAGGCAAGCTCAGTGAAGCCTGTTTTTCAAACCTGCGGTAAGCACAGAGCTCATATTAAAACCTGTCTTTTGCCTAAAAAGAAAAATTCAGCTTTTAAAATATGTACATTTGATGCATTGTATTTTAAACATTTATCTAAGACTTTGCTGAACAAAATGGATAAATATTTAATAATGCTGTTTTAAGAGAAACACTGACTTTAATAATAAGCGTTAGGAAATCATCTACATGGAGGAATGATATTATACAGGTGGAGGCTCAGTGGCTGTTCTCAAAGGCAGTTAAAGGCATAAATATACATAACTAGTCTTTCCCTTTGAGTCCATAAACAACACAAATGGAAAAGAAAAAAATTAAATGATACAACCTTCTTCTGTAAGCCAGGAACAATCCCATTATGTTGTAAACCTCGAACAGGTCTAAACATGACTGAATGGAAGGAAACGGCAAAGATAATATTTTCCATATGAGACTGCAGGTTTTTTTGGCCTCTTTTTAAGATCAGATTTAAAAGAACAGAAGAGGATGTAAAGGTGCTAAAGTGACATGGTTTTAGACATGGTTGTAGTTTACTTGTCTCAAAGCAGCACCATCAATCTAAAACAGCGTGCAGACATGTTCTTCTTGGCCCTAAAGCACAGCAAGCTTCTGCGACCCTTTAAAACTCCTTTCCTCTCGCCCTCCTTCAACCCGCTGTCTCAAAGTCAGGTGACAAGCTGAGGCTCCCAAGATTGGCTGGCCATCTGGGGGCGGCACTGTGCGATAACAGGCGGGCCTGCTGGGGGCTGGCTGTCCAAACACAAACCGCTGACCAAGTGCTGCAGTGCTGGTCCTCTGGGCTTCCATCGCTGTTAGACAGAAATATAAAAAATCTCCTCAGTTATAATGAACAACTCAAAATGATTACACGGTCATGAAAAAAGAATAATGTCAAATCAAACAGCTTGATGTCATTTCACAAATATAGAATGAAATCATCCTTTTAAAGCAGTTTACAATTTTATAACCATGCTGTTACTGCAATAAATTGTGAAGAATAGGCATGAAAGCCAGTAAGTGTTTAGTGTGTTGTTTCACCCAAGCAGAATCTATAAATGCCGTAATATCCTGTGCATACAACACTGCATGAGTCTGTATGTGTGTGTTTCTTGGCAGCCGCATGAAACAGCAGGTTTTGGTTAAGCTGAGTAATGAACTCTGTAGAGACAGAAAAACCAGAGCATTGCAATCAGAAGACTGATTGCGCTGAGGATTCTGTGTAAAACCTGCCTAAAATGACCTAAAATGGTAAGAACACATGTTTAATTACTGATGGCAATGATTTTCAACTGCTGCTCAGTTACTCGGTTCATCTTAATTGTGAGTGACGCAAGAAAAACAGACAACTCTTCTAGCATTTCTATCTATACAAAGTAAGTAAGAGAGACGGGAAAAAATGAAACCAAAGCATAATCATAAAGTCTTTGCATTTAAAACACTTTTAGGTGCAGTCATTTTTCCACAGATATTCTGCTTAAAGGTTTATTTTTCAAGGTGTGAACTTCTCTTTCTCCTTTTTTAACATACACACTAATGCAGAAGGTTTGAAATAAACATACATTTGGTGTGTCTAAGACTTTTGCACTGTATTGTAGATCTGTGCATAAAAACAAATAAAAAATAGTGTGAATGTTTTAATTTATTCTTAATTGTATGGTGGCACTAAGCACAAGGTAAATAGTCAACTTTTTTGAATAATAAACATCATAAATCTATTTAATAATTTACAGATTAATAGAGGAACCTCATATTAGAATGAGGTCACATTTTTGTAACTTGTACAGGAAAATGTATAAGTACAGAACACTTTCAGGGTGTCTCATAAAAAGCCTTTCAAAAAGAGCAAATTAATTAACTCTCCTTTTGTTTTTAAAGTTTTGTCTTTTTTCAGACTCTCTCAGACTCCAGTCTTAGCAGTTGCCTCAACTTTTGACTCTGTTACACAATATCACTTAGTGAGAGAGAGAGAGAGAGAGAGAGAGAGAGAGAGAGAGAGAGGGAGAGAGAGCTCAGACCTGTGCAATGACCTGAGGAGTGAGGGATGAGGTTCCTTTAGATAAACTAAAAATTATTAGCTTGGAGAAAGACAGCAACTAATGATGTGAAACTGAGTGATGATCCATGCACAAAAGTAGAGTTCTTTCCTTTTTGCTTAGCAACAGACTCAATAATTAGAGTGCTGAAGTATACAGGAGAACATACTGTCTGCCCTCTGCCGTGTATTCCCATGTCAATACAAATGAAAGGAATATTATTCATCTGTGGGGCTACACTGTAAGTGTTATTGGTAATGTGTTTTCAAACAGCTTTAATTAAACTTTTGGATCAGATATTTTAAAATAGCAGTTTTTTAAACCAAATATTCTTGTTCAGAAAATTTTATACATTTTCAGTCTTTACTTAAATACAATAATATTGATTTTTCCGGTCAGGTCAACGAATTTGGGGCAGGATGTCTGGCTTCACTACACAACATGCTGATAACTAAAGGTGAAAGATGGAAAGGTGGAAAATTATTTCCAAACACAATGCTCTCTAGAAAGGGCAAAGTATGCCTAAAAAAATGCCTTGATGAGAGAACGGTCTGACAAGAAGGCTATGATTACTCAAATAACCACTCTAACTATTGTGGTGCACAGAAAAGCAACTCAGAATGACTAATTTTGAGGCAGATGTGATACAAACTGCTGAAAACCTCATCACACATGCCACAGCACGCACAGGTTTACTGAAACTGGACAGTTGAAGATAAAACAGCATCTTGTATGGTGACGCAAATATA
The DNA here is from genome assembly GCF_030014155.1 of Tachysurus vachellii. NCBI lineage: Eukaryota > Metazoa > Chordata > Actinopteri > Siluriformes > Bagridae > Tachysurus > Tachysurus vachellii. Next base: position 14,572,463 of record NC_083469.1, read on the forward strand.
CTGTATCATAACCATACGCTTCATGCATCTTGCACCCTGTCTCATAGAGTGTGCCTATTGACTCAGCTTTCATCCACACACCCTGATCAGGGATACAAAATACAAGCACATTCACTGCTGAAAATAAAGGCCACAGATAGAAACAAACACAAACACACACAAACACACAGTCTATGATTAGCTCCAAATTTAATGACATAAATTAGGCTTGGATCAACTCCATGAGCTCAACCCCAGCTGGGTTGGAAGGAGAACAGCTTAAACAGCTGAAAGAGAAATGCTTAAATTATTTGTTGCTGATTTCCAACTTGAGGCGTTAGGTTCCATGTTTTCAGCTGAATACAAACAACAGTTAGCTTAAAAAACCACACAGTTTTTTAGCCTTTAAAAATGTACAACAAACATTCAGGAACCTGAAGTGAAAATGCCCCCATATGGGAAATGTAATGACAATATTAACTATTATTTCTTTGACGTATGCCTGGTTGCTTAGCAACACGGACCACCTCTGTGTATTGACTTAAGTTGTAATTTTTTGCTAAAGCTTCTACTACTGATATATCTGTGATATGTTTATATATATATATATATATATATATATATATATATATTATATATATATTATATATGTAGTATTTTTGTATATGTATTTTTATGCATATTAGGCTTATATTATTTTTGTCATCACCACTAATGGCAGTAGCCCTTATGCTCATGTGCTTACCTGTCTGGACTCTTTAGGGCTACAATGCTCCAGTCTGACCTTTGACCCAGAGGAGAATGCTGTGATAGTCAAGCATTGGTCATGTTGGCGAATCTGAGGTTCAACCAGCATCCATTTCTGAAGAAAAACAAGACGAGACAGAAAACAGGTTAAAAAAAACGAGTTGTGTAAACCTGAGCGTCACAGTCAAGCTCTTCCTCCAACAACCTCAAATTCCTCAAACTATTCTTAGTTAATCATTCTAGTTCTAGTTAACTATTCCTACTTAATTATTCCTCAAATTACTCAAACTAGTGTCAAAAATTTGGAAGCACACTCTTGACTAGAATAAAACTAAATTGAAAAATAGATCCACATCTGTATTTCTGTCTATGTTTAAAGCACTTTTTTTTACTTAAGTTTTTGTCTTAGAAATTTTCCCTTGCACACACAGACACATACCTGTGTCGCAGGTATATTTGAGCCGCTCTTACACTCTGCCAGACCCAAAGAGTCTCTGTTGTAGCTCTCTAGGCAGAGTCCTCCCTGTTTCAGCAGACTGTATGTACCTTTCTGCTCTGGAATCCTGACAAACACAATATGACAAATCCTTAAGAGAACTGCACATTTTATCACATTTATCTTCTAAGTTACTAAATATTATTCTAATATCAGCCTTTAGGAGGCTGTACATGGACAGGCATTTGAGACTGACTTGAGCTCGGGATACACATTCTCCAGATACCAGCGGAAAGAGTTACAGTTCAGCTTCCTCCTCAGATCCAGTCGATCAGCGATACTGCAAAGAAATGGGGAAAAATGGCGAGACAAATCAGGTTATTTTAATCAAAGTAGAATACTTTGTAAACTTTAAACAGTGGTGACTAACTGTTTTTTGTTTAAAAAAAAAAAGATGCCTGACCTCCCAAAGGACTTTCCCTGAGCAGAAGGTCTTGCAGCATAATAGTACTGTTTGTAGTCATCCATCCACACTTCTGCAGCTCTTCGTGTATTCCTAACACACATAAACACTGAAAAGCAAGCTCACTGTACACAGTATCAAGGTAAATACGATTAAGAGACAGAACTCACTTGATATAGGTGAGAGCATTGCCTTCTGGGAAGTCGTAAGGGTGGCGTTTCCTGAAAACGTGGCCGACACGGCTACAGGGTAAAATTTCCAGACTGCCTCCACACATCCATACCCGGAATGACAGCTCTGTGAAAGAGAGAATAACAGTGAGGAAACGAGGGGAGGAATCAGGGATATAAAGGTAAAAATTTGGGGAAATCCTATATGCACTGAAGTGTGACTGTAAACAATGTATTGGAAATAAATGAAGCAAAGTATGTACAACACTTTCGTTACTTAACAACATCCATGTTCTGCATTGCTTATCTTCCACAGGGTTGCAGGGAACCTAGAATCTATTTCAGGGAACTTGGGGCACAAAATATGGGACAATTTGGCTGGGGTGAAAATCTGTTGAATGGCACAATTACACACACTTACACAGGGGGCAATTTGGGGATGTCAATCATCCTACAATGTATGTCTTTGGACTGGAGTAGTGCATGAAGTCCCTGAAGCACAGGAATCAAACCCCAAACTTTTAACCTTACATGTGTTTAACACAAGGGACAAAACTAGGGCCTGTACTAATCCCTCTCTCTTAGCCAGAAGAAAATTCTTCTGCAATTAAAAAAATGTTTTAGATTTGTTTTGTTTACCTCCCTAGTGTTCTTTGAGATTTAGCCAGCAGAGGTCTCTAAACACACACACACACACACACACACGCGCGCGCGAACACACACACGCGCGAACACACACACTTAAACACACACGCAAACGCACACACACACAAACGCACACGCGCGCAAACACACTCGCATGTACATGTGCGCAAACACACACATGCAAACACACACGCGCATAAACACACACATGCGCAAACACACGTGCAAACACACAAACTGATCTTTTCCTGTCTTTATCCCATCCTGGCACAAAGGAACAGTTGCATATTTTATGACTTCAATAAATTTCACATTGGCTTGAGAGTAGGATGATTAATTGAACACTGAAATATCCCCTGAGAGATATATCAAGCTACACAGAACAGACACACCTCTTCCAGATGCACATCTATTCAAAGACAGATTCAGAAATATATTAAATAAAATATTTTTACATGCTCATAGATACATGTTTATAGGATAAAAAGTTTTTAGAGGATAAAAAGGCTATCAGATATAAGCACAGCAGTCAGAACAGTCAGCTTTAGGGTCATTTGTTCTGTTTCAACCCATCTGATATTTCGAGGGTAACTGGAATTTTTTGAAAAATCACTTTGGTCCTAAATTGCACTATAGACAATGCCTTTTGGGAAACCCTTTTTAGCAAATGCAAAGCCAAAATAGTATTTTTCTTACTTTTAGTACAGTTATAAAGGTCTTATTCTAATTTACACAACCACAATCTTATGCTCATTTCTATATGCCACAAATTTCCCCTCTCAGAGAGAGATGGAGCTCAGAGTCGGATGAGTGCTTATTGTGTCTATGTTTTCATTAACATGTGATGTTCTGTGTGGTTTGTTGCTTTGCCATAGTCTGCATGTTTCAACTGTCTGCATGTTTCTCTATATGTTTGGTATATACCCTCTGTTTTGTTCTTTCATTTGCACCTTATACAATGAAAGTCTACACTAATATCCAACACCCACACAAATCCTTGACATTCTTTTAGTTCTGTCTCTGCTTCTGTCTTTGTTTCCTCTCTGTTGTTTCCAGGTGTTCAGTGCTCTGTGTTTTTATACTGTGTTGTGTATTTGTTTTATCATGCATTTGTTTTCCATCGTCACTGTTCCCTAGGTTTGACCCTTGCCAGTGTTCTGAATATGGATTATCTCTGTTTAAGTTTCCTTGACTATGCTCTAGACATTGACAATTATTGTAGATTTGAGATTATTAGATAACAAGTTCACTATTAGATTCAGCATTCAGTGAACTCACCAAAGTTTTCACCACCCCAGATGTCCATGTGAGTGTCATATTGGCCCAGGTGATTGAACCAACTCTTGTCCATAACAAATATCCCACCGGCAATCACTGGAGTCCTAAATAAGTAAAGACACGTGTATATGGAGAAAGGGAACAAGCAAATGACTTACATTCTTATGGGTCATTGTTTAGACAAAACAACTCCAACACTAACTGCATTCTTAATTTCAAACAAATACATATGAAGTTGAAACTTCTTGCTGAATGTATAAAAACGCATCAAGTCTAAATCTAAAGCTCCTGACTGTTTTGTTTTCTGAAACCTTTACTGAAGGTACTTTCTAGGGGAGAAATGTCATGAGATTATGAAGAGAAAAGGGTAAGACAAAAATTGTGTTAAAAATGCCTTATTACTTGAAAGTGCAACTTGTACACATTTCTGTACACAAGTAAACTGTCTCACTGGTGAAAGACAGGCAGTTCATTTTTAATATAAATGCCACATCCTAAAAACTGAAGGACCTTAGGCTTTATAAACAAGCTAATGCTATAATGCCAACCAAATGCTAGATAAAATAATTAGTTGATGCTAACAAATGAGTACATTTAATTGCAACACTTTTAAATGTTTTCTTTTTTCTTATTGACAACATACTTAATATAGAAAACAAAATTAGAGATTTATGATTGCCAGTCCAATCTTTAAAGCCTTTCTCCACTACTTTGTACATTGTGATTTTACTCACTCAAATTCAATGTTGTAGGTCAAAGAAACCTGTTTAAAACTGGATGATGTAACTTGGAGGAAACTGTGTTCAAAAGTGAATTTGACTGACAGATAGAGGTCATGTGTCATATACCAGATAATTATTATCTCCATCCTGCATACTATTATGGGGAATAAGATAACAAATATATTAGGATCATTCTGGATTTGAGAGATTCACCTGATTGGCTGAGTTGGATCAGTCCGGGCCATTTTCTGCTCAATAGGAATCTGCTCCCATTTAAAATGTAAACTCCAGTCAAACCCTGGGGGCAGGGAGGGAGAGAGAAAAACTGGAGTCATTATAGGCTTTAACTCATTCTTACCTATTCATTAGTATTAATTGCCTATTATTATTATTATTATTATTATTATTATTATTATTATTATTATTATTATTATTATTATTATTATTATTAATACCATATTATCCTGTTAACTAACAAGAACCTAAATTCATCTGTCATTGATTATACTAAGAAGATTAATGAATAGCAAACAAGTAATTGTTTTCTAGATCATTGTTTATGTTCAAATGTATATTCCATGCATAACTAAACATGTCTGATTGTGCTCTGTTGCTTGTAGAGATTATGTGTACTGAGATTATGGATCTCGCCCTCACCTCCTCTGAGGTCAGCAGAAGCTGCCAGGTAAGCAAAGTTGTCCAGGCTGATTACATCAATAATGGGGCTCACAACCCGAGTGTGATCCTGAGAGGATGCAGAAACAGCCAGTAATCAATTAGTAGAATGTCTGAGTGGAAAACAGTCAAGGCGTTTCACCAGTGAACATGAGATGGCATGCCAAAAAGTTAACTGTTGAACAAAAAAGGTTAGTCATTAGCTAGCTACTGACGTATAAGTGCGACATGAGCTGTAATTGTTCCTTTCTAATCCCTTTGGGTGGGTGTAACTTTACTCAGTTTACTGACATCTGTTGTAAGGACTTTCCTGTATATGTGAATAAGCTCTTAAGATGCTTCAGCTTTATTGCCCTTCATTACAAACTGACAATCACGGTTTGTATTCAGGCTGACAGGTAGTTATTGCTTATGCCTTCTGTGATTGATGATATCTATTATAGTCGGCACTATCTATTATAGCAAGAAAGAAAGACTGCTTGTTTATGATCTGGCTGGATTCAGTATCTGTGTGGCAAGACGAACACATGATTTCAATCCAATATGACTATAGAAGCATCAATAAAGTTCAGCAGATGGACAACTGGTAAGAATGGTCAGATTTCTGTGTCTAAATTTCCAGACTTTCTGAAATTAAACACTGATTAACCAAATCCATGCAATGGTGAGAACTGTTTTAGTATCATACATACATTGCTAAGAAAAATGTGCCCACAATGCCCGAAATTATTTTTATTTTTATGTGTGAATGAGATGAGTCTACTAACCTAGAGCTCACTTCAACAACCAAGAATGGAAAATGTGTCTAGAAGCAATAGAGCAGTCATAAATCTCAGTGTTTCAACAAAACTTTGCAATTGCTTGAGATACTGCTGAGGGGGTGGTTGCACTGACTCACCCATGACCACACGTTGTTCAAGCATTTCATCTAGAACATCACATTTATCACACTAGTGAGGGGTAAACAAAAAGTAAGTCTGCTGCCATTACTGCCTTTCAGAGCTCTAAGGTTTGATATGTAATACTTCATCATTAACACCCTTGTTGGCAGGATGCTAACAAGAGTGTAGGAGATGCCAAAGCATATCTGTCATCCGTTTCCAGGACAGCACTAATGATATGTCACCAAGAAGACTTCTGTTTAAATGATTAAGGCCAAAAACCATTTTGGAGCTTCATGGACATTGGTCATGTCTTGATCTTTCCATGGTCCTGAATGTACTGCATTATCAGCTATCTGAATCCATAGAGGAGAAGAAGCTACATCTATGTTACAGGTTAAAAGAGAATCAACATGCAGCATAATTAAAGTGATAAGCTGCCACAAACTGCCAGAACACTTTAAATGCTTGTTGCCAAAAGTTCTACAAGTCTCTGTACTAGAAGTGTACTAGAGAGTTAAGCACTAAAAGGTGATCCCTCAGTTAGTTTTAATGCTGATAATTGTGGGTACTGCCTAACATTTTGGTCCAAAATAGCCAGAAGATGTGCATTTAGGTTGAGATCTGGTGACTGTGCAGGCCATAGCATATGATAATTTCATTAAGCCATTCAGCAAATATGATCAGTCAGAATAACTTCGGATTGATTTGCATCACCGTTAATGGACTCAAACCATGCACATTTAATACAATACCCACATAAAAGAGCCACTAAGCATTCAAGCTCTAAGAATTCACCATCACACATGAATTTTCGCACTTGTCACGACTGTAGTGGAGAATTTCTATAGGCCTTTTTCTTTGGTATGTGCCCTATTGAACTCTTGAATGTACATGTTTCTTTGTAAGGAAAGTTTTTGTGCATTGTAGTTCTTCTATAATATCTTTTTGTGTAGTGGGTAGACTGATCCAGTGGCTTTTTCTTTACATATCACAAATAACACATGAGAATCATGGTCACTGAATGTATGCTTTCAGATCATACATAGATCTTTCATGTACTGTATGTAGATCTAAATACAGATGTCACATGAAACCTCTGTCAAAGTCACTTGAATCTTTTTCTCTTGTCATCTTGATCTCATACTAAAGTCAATCGGGTTTGCTCTGTATTTTTTAATACATATCAATAGATTCATAGCGCACAGTGGGTTGTTAATTATAACATACAGTACACCTGACTGAAACCTCTAAGCTCATTATATGTAATGATTCAGAATTGTCAGTTAAATTATCATCTGTCTATAGGTGTTTAAATAATTTATATACTAATATATAACCGTATTACTAAACCTTATCAGTACATAACAGTCAATTAAAAACTTAGTAGGTATGGTAAATGCCTAATTAGTGTCCAAACACTGAATCATATTATATATAAATAAAAAAGGGAACTCCTGAATTCAAATGCTGTTATTAGTAGATGATAAAGGCAACAAGTCTTTTCAAATAAAGTTGTAGTTCTTAGTATGCTGTCTGAACCGGCTGAACTCAGTGTATAACTATGAGGGATTTTGAGACAGCACAGGGACAAAGCTGCACCACAGCAGCAGCGAATATTGATTTACTTTCAATTAATGAAGCTCTCTGAATAAAAGAAAAAAGGAGCTCAGAAACTCTTTATGTCTCCAACTCTCAAATGTATCATTTATATTGTAGTGTAAAGAAATACGGATGCATTTTATTCCACACATTTTTCCCTGCCCACAATATTTGCATTTTATGTGCGAATAAAAAATGCAGGAGTCTTCTTCTCTGGGCTGTTTCGACAAACTAAAATGCAAACTAAAGCAGTGTCAGTGATATCATATGCAGAGAAAGCAATATGTAAATGAATGTAGATGTAAATGATGTTAATCGCTGCACTGATTCATCAATGCTTAGCGACTCCAAAAACCAGTGAAACAGTCTAACAGTGATTAAGGTGGTGTGAGTCACTGATGAACTGTTCAATGCACAGTACAAACATAAAACAAATACCTGGAAACATTGTTAGAGTTCATTATGCAAATGAGAAAAACATGAAAGCAGCTGTCATTCTCAAAAAAACTGTTCTGATTATTATGTTTTAATTTAGTAATTATTGATATCATTATTATTGAGACGCTATATTAACTGAGATAAAAAAAAAATTATGTACTCATTATTCAGACTTAGTAAGTGGTATCTGTTTGTCTTTCACAAATTTAATACATGCATTTTAATTGAACTAATTTGATAAAATAATGAATTGATGTGAAAAGAAACAGACTTTTGTTTTATTCATTAAAATAAACACAATGTGTTATTCTGTGGGTGGTAGATGCTTTTATAAATGTCTTTATTCCCTCAGTGCTTCTGAGAGTATTTTACAAAAATCTAAGACTGAATTCAATTTGAAAAACAAAAAGTGTTCAGCAAATCTTTTTCCATTAGACTTCTAAAATAAAGTATTATTTCTTTTATTACTTGCTGAATTGCTTTCTCGGTACAGTAAACATTTTAGTCTGGTATTCATAAAGATATGAGTAAATGCTGATAAGATCGGTCTGTATTGGTCTGTTATACTCTCACTGACTTGCTCTGTTCTTCATTATAAATTATACCTTCCAATTTTTAAAAGGGTGCTTTTCTTTTTCATGACAGCCTCACTCTCTCTGTCTCTCTCTCTCTGTCTCTATCTCTCTCTCTCTTTCTCTCTCTTCTTCAGTATGTATTCGTGCTAAGATTTTAGGTAAAACATCTTTCCATCAGACATTGTGTTAACAGTTCTGCTGACAGACTCTGGAGAACATGTCTTTCTGTATGGATCATTAACTTTCTTTTGGTTCAGAGCCACATTAATTCTTCTCAGGGCCTGGCCTGCAGCAGATTTACAATGATCTGATTGATCAGGACAAGCACAGCAGAGCTCCAGCACCTTAACACATGCGTGACAACACAGTTCACAAGGGTTTAATACTCATAATCCCTCAAACGGACCTGTACACGGTCTTCACATTTGTGAGGTATACTATACACAAGCTAAGATTTACACACGCGCAAAACTCAGTGCAGTTGTGTGTGTGCTGATTTCTAGTCCTGCACCCACTACAGCAAACTATGTGTGATGTTACAAAATGAAAAAATAAGGTGAAGCAATATATGACATGGGAGGAGTCTCCTCCACTGTGCATGTTTATTAAAGAGGCAGTCTAACTGCAGGGTGGAGGAGATCATTAAAATGTGATAAATTGTCAAAAGAATGTAATTACTATTGAGATGCTCTGAAAAAGAAGAAAGTGTATGCTGAATGCTTTGAATGGCTTAGCTATTCTCTTAGAGAACAAGACTGGATAGGATAATGGTCTCCTGGTGATTTAGTTAACTTTCATAAGGGAGGGGAATGCCAGACTTCTCTCTCTCTCTCTCTCTCTCTCTCTCTCTCTCTCTCTCTCTCTCTGTCTCAGGAAGTATTGCAAAGGTCTTACTGGACTGATGCCATTTGTAAATTATAAATGACTCTTAACACACAAAAGGACAAAGAGCTATCATGTGTCACAGTTACACAACAGTGTGTGAGCATGTGTGTGTATATCTGTGTGTGTTGGTTTCCAAATTATTTCATCCCACACACACTCACCCAACATAGACTAAACAGACTTAATATCTTTGAGTCTTTCTAAGCGCTCACCTCTTTGACTCTCCGAATCATTGGCTGGAGCCAGTCTGTGTTCACCTCACAGTGGCTGTCCAGAAAGGTGAGGATAGAAGCTGAAGCAGCGCTGGCTCCCCTCACCCGAGACCTGATCAAACCTGCCCAATGCACAAAAACAACATTTCTTCAAAGGGCATGTCTTGGAACATTCACAAAACATGCAAAACATTCACACATTCACAAAACACTGCTCGACCACTTGTAATGTAATGAAGGTGTGCTTTAGTATTAAAAAAGATAAATATTTTACTTGATGCTAAACAAAACTTTTAATGCCCAGCTTATTTTTCAGCCATTTGTTATAATGCAAATATTTCCATAAATCCTGTAAATCACAAACAAAAGTAAAAGCTATTGGAAAATGTGTGTAATTATGAGAGAGTTTAGGAGGGTAAAGTCAGGACAAATATTCCTCTGCCTATCACTTCCACTCTGATAGAGCTCAGTACATTCTTGCTAATTTCACCAATTTGCCAAGATTTCAGCTTAGATCAACAAATGCCAGATGATCGAAAGGCCAAACACACTGATCCAGTTACGGCCTTCTACATTTCTACTGATAATCAAGAATGATTAGACACCTTACATACAGAGCTGCAGGCAGAATTTCAGATTTACTAATTAACACTGAATTATTTAGTTTCAGAATGACATTACCGGTGCAAAAGCTGAAATGTTCACAATAGAAACTGTGATGTTATTAGTCTTTTTTAAAATGCTTAAAAATAAGGCTCATTATTTCTATAGTTCTAAGGTACAAAGAAATCTGGCACAACTGACTATCAAATTTTTTCCTATTTTAATGCTGGTTAGAAAAGAGTTGGATATGATCTTCAGGCTAGAGGTAGAACGTGTTGAGCTCTGAACACTCACCCTCTCGCCGTTCATTTCTCAGGCAGCGCACTTTGGGGATCTGGGAGAGCAGCTGGCAGTCCTCAGCTAATGAAAAAAGGACATCAGATTACAGAGAAAACACACACACATAGATAATACCGTTAAACTCATCCCCTACAGCTGGTACATGTATGCAGCTCACATATGCATCCTATCCCTAAATGTATTTGTTTGTGTGTGTATTTATGTAGTGTAATGTATAAAACATTTTGTTGCATGAATTCTGTGTTTTAAAAATTCATATAAACAAACAATCAAACAAACACAGTATGAGATGTACAGCTTCAGATGGCTATAACAGATTCCATTCCCATTTTCATATACAAATTAATGAATGTGATATCAGTCTTTATAAACATGAATTTTGCTTCGAAACTCATTAAGTCAGAGCAACTGTTTCTAAATGCTTGACTGGCATTTAAAAAAACAACAAAAAACAATCTCACATTAACATAATGCTACCAATACAGACATGGTCTAGACTATGAGATCAACGTTTCTAGTTTTTCATAAATAAATTTATGAATAAATTGTTATAGATAAATTGTTCAGTAACTGTAAATAACCAAGCCCTAGGAAAGTAATTAAACTACAGATAAGTGTGATTAAAAATCCATTATTAAAATATGTGCCATAGCAAAAACACCAATAAATAATGTAATATTCTGGTAAAATCTTGTCATCTACAACATTGTCAGGTTTGGATAAGACTGGACGATGGCTTATTAAAGATGTTAACCTGAAGCAAATAACACAAAAAGGACAAACCAGAGTGCAAAAAAAACCCTGATGCATAGTTTCAGGCTGAACTTGAAACAGAGAATCCTTGTGAAATGGAAATTGTATTTGGATGAGACAGCAAAGGTGGATAAGTTAGAGCATATAGTATTGTCATAAATATGATCATATATAAATGTTGTCATAGCTGAGTTCTGTGAAATGTACACATTAAATTGTAAACATGCTAAAAAAAATACACTGCTTCAGGGATTTATTCATTCAGAATATTTGTTATAGTTGCTATGGATTTATGATATTTACGATTTGTTATAATAACTTTAAATTGTCTTTCATTCATTTCAGGGTGGCAGTGGATCTGGAGCCTATCCCAGGACACTGGCTGTGTGCTGTGTGATGTGAATACACCATGGATGGGCTGCCAGTTCAACTCAGTCCAACTTGTACACACATTGGCACAGTTTTAAGTAGCTAATACAACTACAGTCATGTTTTAAGGTGGTGGGAGGTCATTTTTCCTTGCTTCTGGTTTGCTAATTAGTGACAAATATACATTTACATATTTTGCTTTGTTACAATATCAACTGTTAAAAAAAAGCTATACAAATTACAGAATTAAATTTTACTTGGTAACACTACCATCTTAAATCTTTTATTGCAGTGATTATGTAATGATTTTAATGACTGGTCTATGAGCTGAATAGAGTTAAATGAAAACTGCCCTCAGGCTCCTGATCAGGCAAGACTCCTCTCAGGATACAGAGCTTTCTTCACTTGTCCTCTGCATAATATGTGGGCGAGAGCAAGCAACAGGGACGTTAAGTGTTTAATGTCACTCCTAACACAGTGAGGACAACAGACAGATGGTGAGGGGGAGGAGAAAACTCTGGATCACCATTGAAGGCAAAAGTCAATCGTACATGCACACACACTGACAGAAGCTGCATAATGCCTGACAGCTACACTTTACACCACGCACCTCTGTTTCAATAGATTTGTATCTTCTACAGCTTAGTTTCCATTTTTATAAATATGCGTTACAGATGGAATAAAAGACATCCAGATGTAGCTGCAAACACTAAGAAACAGCAGACTGGAAAAAGGATAATGTATAAACACAGAGACAGTGATATCACGTCCATTAAGTAGTCTGACATAAAACAAAGAAACTGAGTCAGAAATGGAAAAAGGAGGGTGCAGGTAAAGCGTGAACGTGTCAACATTCCTAAAGTCTAAGCCCATTGAGTTGCCTGTAGAACACCGTGCAAGTGGCATGTACTGTATGTTTATGCAGCAGGAGATCAGGCAGCTGGATTAGGACCAGACTGAACAGGAATTAAAAGTGGGTTAAAATCCTGACAGCATACAAACACCTTTTACCAGGGTCTATATTCAATTATACGTTGTGTGAGTTCTACATGAGCAACATTAGTCTAACTACATTAGACATTCTACAATATAATCTTCTCAGAATCTAGTTTAAGAAATTAAAGTATTTAAAGAAAAGATCATTACAAACGTAAAAAAAAAACACTAAAATATATTTTGAATTATAAATATATTTCTATAGACAATGACATAAAAGTTTTTTAATGTATTGGTCTGCAATATGATGATGATATAGATGGTAAACCTGGTGATGGTAAATCATGTGTAGAAATCTCAGTATAAAACAAGTGTCTATATATGCAGTTTATGCAGTTTATTCCCTTGTTTTGTATGTCACGTGTAGTTTTAACAGTTCACATGTTCAGTCATGTGCTCACTGATATCAAATCACTCCCGTGATTCATCATCGATTGGTAATTTAACCCAACCTTACGTGAAATGGTTGTGCTCAAACCTGCCCAAGGGTGTAAACTCACACTGAATAAATACTGCAAATATTAAAAAAATGCGTGCTTACATACACAAGACCTGGCAGATAAAATTTTACTAACACATCCAGCCTGGCTGCTTATCTGAGCAGTGAATAGAGCCAAATTAGCAATAACAGCTTTCTTGATCATTTGTAAGCATAACTGAATATGAATAAACAAACACCCACTCAATCAGACACACATAAAAATATACATACAGCATGTGCTAAATTTGTTGCAATAAAACCCCGCAATAAATGCCTGAGATTAGCTCTTCCTACACCCGAGTGTATTTGAGTGTGTGAGGTGGGTAAGCAGTGGAGAAAGTGACACACAGTGAAATCCTCAGGCTTGTTTATTATCTGTAAATCAGAAAAATGTTGACTGCCAGCTAATAACACCACTTTGGTACCATGTGAAAACAATTACATTGATAATTCAGCTCAGATGATTGAGCTTGTTTTATTCTCCATGACTAACAGGAGAAATAGATGGCTGTTATATTCCTGCTTTCCCATAGCTGCTCTGAGACGTCCCGGTTAATTCATTGCAGCAGTTATCTGCGCATATTGGTGTGTGTAAATATACTCTGTAGGGTCTTATACATGCTGTCTTTTATAAAAAATAATCTTTATTTGTTCCCTGACTACAGGAGAGTGGATGCGATTTATATTCTGTTTGAAATTGTGACATTCATTCCTCCATTTAGGAATCCGTTAAATAACAGTATTACACAGAAAGCAAAGATAGGAAATGTAATCACTTTAGAATATCCATCTGAGTGTGTGTGTGTATGTGTGTGCATTTATGTGTGAGCAAGAGCACAAAATAAAAAAAACTTACGGTCAGAGCTGAAGTCATCCACAAGAATAATTTCTTGTATTAGATGGGGTGGACTTCGGATAAGTACACTAAAGCAGACAAGAACAAATATTATAAATATATCTAAACTTGGCACCACTAACATGCTGTACTGGAACAAGATCTTATTAACAGTGGGCTGTTTGAATTTATCACTATTACCTTTTAATTGTGCGCAAGAGGGTGGAGCGAGCTTCATTGTGGAAAGTGATGATGATGCTGGTAGAGGGTAGGTCAGGGTCAAATGTCACTGAGGCACACCTGAAAGATAGCAAACATGTGATTGTACCTGAAAACGTACCTCTGTTTGTACCTGAAAACGTACCTGAAATGTATAAGTCTTCCGTTTCCTTCCTATTTCCCCCAGATACTGCTCTCATATCTCTTACACTCATATGTCTTACTCAGATATTTTCCAGCTCCTAATCATGTATTTTTACATATTTTCGTTCAACACAGCCTGCCTGCTTGCTCTGAGTTTGAATGAGCAGTCGATATCCATGTCCATTTTTTAAAAAAAAACCTTAATATAAAAAGGCTACGCACCAACGTTCAACCATCGCTGGCTCTCATGGGTTACAGATTCATGCTTTGTCAGAGGTATAGAAATGTACACTTTATGTACTATATGTAATGTGATTAATGTATGTTACTGTATACTATTCAAAGATAAAAAAAAAAGAAAAGAGAAAGGTCTTGTATCTATCTTCATGAAAGGGACATATTGGCTAACATTTTTCTAATAATCTACATGCCCACAATTTGTCTTTATAACTGCCTTCAGCCTTGTTTATGTCATTTGAGTGGCATTTAAATCCTGTCAGTTGTATTATTCAGCACAGGAAGCGTACCAACTTTATCTGTTAAAATATAACATATCTATCTATCTATCTGTCTGTCTGTCTGTCTGTCTGTCTGTCTGTCTGTCTGTCTGTCCATCCATCCATCCATCCATAATATTATATTCCTATTTGTAATATTATTAAAATATTAAAAATAGGAAATTAGTTTTTTGGGGTTTTTTTTTTGGATTTCAACACCTTACTTATAAAACATAGCCATACACCTTAACCTTATATCTGTAATTTTATTTTTTGTTAGATCTATTGTTCACCTTTTTTTCCCCATGCATCTTGCCCTTAACAGTAATTAGAATATTTATTAATTTAATAATATTTAATATATACAATGTAAATATATATTTAATAAACAGAACACTGACATTTTAGCTCTACATTATTCTACAAACAGCACTGATCATTTGTGCATGTGTTTTGTGTGTATATGTTTTCGGTGTTGTGATTGTGTGATCAAGGTCTTGCCATTTGATGTGAATGCGTATATGAGTACGTGTAGGGTACCTGTAGTGTCGTGTGTCTCTGATGGCCCTTTCACTTCCCAGTCTGTCGCTCTCCTGCAGGTTGAAAGCATGCTCTTTGTACGGATCCTCTCCTGCTTTCAGCTGCTTACTAGCTAAATAGGCTTTCTCATCAAAGCTGCCCAACAACTGAGCCTGCTGCTCAGCTCGTGGAGGATGGGTCACCTAAAATATAGAGGAAGAGAGAGGGGGATAGAGTGACAGAGGAAGGAAGAGAGATAATGGAGAGAACAACAAAGACTGTGAAAACAAAAGGTTTCTCATTATTGATCCTCACGGACATGTCAAAGGCTATTCCAAAACCTTATTAACTCAAGTAGCATTTGTTAGATGACACTTTGTGGGTTAAATAAATCGAGCAAATTGTACCTGGAACTAAAGAGGCACTGAAATACGTATAACACAATTTCTTTTCTTTTTTATTTAAAGATTTGTAAGCTATTCTTAAATGTAAATTTAGAAATGTGATTTATTAGGTTTGCATCACTTTTAGCTAAAACATCATACACATAACAACTGAGATCATTCTTATTCCAGTTTTTCTCCTTGTCCTGCAAATGGCAATTCATGTGGTGTAGTCAATACTACATCAATAGCAGAAGTAAACAATGTTAAGTTAAAGGCAGCCATCGAACAAGTCTATATTTCTGATATAAAAATAATTCAAAAACATGATTTCCTGACACCCCCTGCAAGACCGCTTTAAGTTTTACCCTTTCACCGAAAACTGAATATCTGCATCATTAGTAGGCAGATGGGAGCAGATGCAGTAGGATCTCATTAACAGCACAAACTGTATGTGTAGCCTATGTGTGAGTAATCTCTGTTTCAGATTCTCTGGCATAAAAAAAAAAACAAGCTTCAATTTAAATCTTCCCATTTTCATGTTAGTGACTCATTAAGCTGAAGATGATTTCACATATTAAAGCTCTCCATTCATCATGCTGATGGCACTGCTTTCCCATTTGATGTTACAGAATTGAATTATATGTGAATTGTAATTTTGTGTTTTTGACATTGTTAGTGCACTCTTCAGCAATAGTAATAATATCACTATATAAAGTGTTCTGATTAGCTCGTGGCGCAAGAAGTTGAAGGCAAAAAGTGAACGGTCAGGAATGACTGACATGCTGGCAGATAAAAACACCAAAAAGCACCAAAAGTGTGTGCAAACGGTAAGAAAGGGTGATTGAGAAACACAGAGAGGCTACGTTAACAATGTCAGGAAAAGCTCAGCATACGCGTGAGTTTCCAAACTCTATGATCTCACTTTCCATTACTGAGGAACAAAAACCCAAAAATGTGATACTTTTGATACATAATCCCACAGATTATAAACAAATAGACATTTACAAAGGGTTAGCAGCATCCATACATCTGATCTGCGCATCACTGGAACACAAACATGGTCTTTCTGTCTCCACATATGGTGTCTTCATCTTTCTTCAAAGATACTGATGTATCTTAGAATGTCAGTTCCAGAAAACACATCTGCACAGAGTTAAATGCACCGTATCTCATATGTGTGTACAAACTGCTAAACAGAATGGCTAGTGCAGTAATGTTCTAAATGCAGATTTTCGTTTTTTAATGTTTATGCAAATATGTGATGCTGCATGTGTACAAAAATAGCTATAATGAGATGCATCTGCCCATATTCCTGTGCCATCTGCACTGTCAGATAATAGAAGCACAGTCAGACTGCAAGCATTCACTGTTCTGACAACTTTCACTTACCGTGAATTAATTCGGATAAAGAACACCTGGTCCCTTGAAATTCTGAGATGATAGAGTGAGTTTTACTGTATGAGAACTTTAAACAATAGAAGATGACTCGATCCTGCGAGAACAGAGGCCACTAGAGAGACTAGACTGATTTAAGGAAAGTATGAAGTTAAATCTTGATTCCTGATACTGAATTTATAATGCCTCACAAAAAAAAAACAACTCAGGGGTAAAACCTCTGGAGAAAATTATTTTACTCCATAAAAACTCCCTGTGTGAATCACTTTTGTAATTAAGCCACATTCTACGATGAAATATTTCCAGAGATCCCTTACGTGTGCCTGCACATCTGTAAGTCGCTAGGCTCTTAAATGTACTTTTCTTAAAAGAAATCTCGTTCAATGCAATAAAAACATCTAAGCCTCAACACGTAGGAAAGATAACAAGCTTAACCTCTAAATCAAATGAAGTAGAGCAGGAGCGTTCTCAAATCTAGACTCCTAACTTTATTCCATCGTTCAACCTAAAATACACATCATGACCCAAGAGCAAATTCCAAAACTTAGTCAAAAACACAATAAGTCTTAGTGGGGGATTAATTCAAATTCGGGATGCAATGCAGCATTATAAAATCAGCTTAAATGCAAAAATTGCACTGGAGTGAGCAGTGCCAAGAGCAACCAGCTAATTAAAAAACCAAGTACAAGTCATTTAAATTTAATATTAACAAATAAACAGATATATGAAAAACAACAATCTACTCTAAACATGTTAAGCATTAAGAGGATAAAGAGACACAACGGTAACCATTTTGATGCATGCTTTCCCTAACAGTGTGCAAGAAGCCATCCAAAGTCCAAAGTCAACACTCAGCAAAGAGTCACAAATCTAATAAAACATCTTACCAGATTAGTTTGCACTGAAATTGAAAATCAAATGAAATGCTGTGGGGAGGGGAGGGTGTATTAAAAAGCTCAAGCACAAGGACAAAATCTCACTTTGCTGGCAATCAACCAACACAATCCTGTAAACCAGAGGCCATAAACCAGACAGCTTCTAAGAGTGTCCTTTAGAATAGAACAGCTGGTAAAGGATCGTAAGTAAAAGCCATTTCATCTTATTTTAAGGGCAATGCATGCAATGCCAAATCTAAAAAGGCAGATCAGATATCAAAGCAGCAGACTAAAGAGGGAGAAGGATGGTGTGCTACAAGTGCTGTTTTGGCTCGTGTGAACACATATCTTATTAAACAAGATGACATGCTGATCTCGATCACAGCTCCGAATGAAGTCACATGGCAAGACCGGGTGATGCACAGCATGGACACTAACCTCATCCTAAGTCAATAGCTACACAAAGACAATCCACTCTCATATTATGAACCTTTATTCAAGACATACAGTATGAAGCTCTTCTGAAGTAGGTGTGTGTTATTAACATCTGTATCTTGTCTAATAATTATGAAATCAGCAATAATATTACCAGCAATAGTATAACCTTTGTATGGTAATACTATTATATGATACTTGTATTCATGAGGTTCATCCTCAGAGACAATGCAGTATTTGGAACATTCTATTCCTTTATTGGTTTGATAAACTGCTTGAGGCTTAGAGTGAAAATCTGATATTCCAGGAGATCCCATGACCGTTATTTACCACTGCACAGTTTACATTGCACTGGCGTCATTTTATATAAAATATTAATAGACTTTTATATATTTCTATAGTGAAATACACGGGAATACCTCAGCTGGTAGGTCATCTACAGCTCAGGAATCTCTCGTATTCCTCTTTTCAACAAGGATTTTCCGACCACAGAACTGTTGCTCACTCAATGTTTCAACGTAACACACAATTCGGTGTAAACACTAGAGACTGTTGTGTGTGAAAATCCCAGCCAGTAAATCAGCAGTTTCTGAAATACTCAAAGCAAATACGCACTGCACTGCTGCCACAGGATAGCTGAGTAGATAACTGCATAAATAAGCAGGTGAACAGTGGAAAAATGTGGACAGTGAGGGTATTTCAATGTACATGACACACATCAACAGCATATGCTTGACTAATTGATTTTCTTTGTCATGTTGAGCTGGGGACATTAAGTCTCAATGGAGTGCAGCTTACAGTGTGGCGAGAGAGCTGCTCTGTTGCTATGGAGCTCAAGGATGTGGCAGTAAGACAGGATTCAGTACATATTTCTTTCTCTCCCTCTGTTTCCCTTTCACAAATAGACATAACAACTATCTCCATTTAAACTACTGATTTCTTTTGGCGGGGATTGAAACAAATTCACAGGTGATGTGAATTAGATATTGCATTCCTGGTCTACCCATGTTTTATGTTTTGTTCTGTAAAGCTCCTATAAGACAATGTCAATTGTTTAAAGCGCAATACAAATTAATTTGAACTGAATTGAATGTATAAAACAGATAATCCTGTAATCATTCCGTCACTTAAAAAAACAAAAAACCTATAAACTAAACGCTCACTTGTCATCTGGGTCATCTAGGTCAGTAAATAGATTGTGTAAACAATTTTCAGTAAACTGTTTCTTTTTCTCGACCTGATGAATTTGGCATCCAACTGTCAAGCGCAGACTAAACAGTTGTGTTTCTGTAGCTTACACACATCTTGGCTCCTTAAATCTCTAAACCACAAACTTCAGCTACCTTCAAATCTCTATACAACTGATCATATCTAGTTATTAGCAAGCCAAATATCAAACAAAATTGTATGCTGATCTAATAAGCAATGTCTAAATTGAGAGGGTCAGGTAGAGTGTTATTTTAAAACTGAAGTCTGTTCGATTAGCTAATATCGGGTTTTGGTTGTAGTTTTACTTTTGTGGCTAGAAATGAAACATATTATAAATTTAGCAGCTTGAACTAAACCGAGAAGATTTGTAAATTGTCACGCAGAATGACTTACTGACAAGTGAGTTTGATGCTGCACAAACCCAACTTTTTTCAATTTTCAACACACACAGATACCAGGTACTGATCCACTACTGACATCCTCACAGCAACCCAAGCCAACACTCTACAAGCATCAACTTATGCAAAATACTGGAGTTCCAACAGCAGCAGGCTATAAGACAACTTACGTTGTATGTTTAATACAGTATCTGCAGGATCGCACATGTTCATCACATGAAAATTTTATATTAGACAAACCCGAACCAAGAGATCCAAACAATATTAACCCTGATATAAATCCCCACTTTTAGATGCATGTACATCCGGGCCATTTTCCATTTAAAATTGTTTGTTAAAAACTGTTGATCAGTTGTATTGGAGATATGCATGATGCATGTGATCCCTGACTATCACATCTAAACTAACTATGACAAAATCCAGTGCTGGGAATCCAGTTCATAATACATGAGCAGAAACCCAGAGGAACATTTCCCTGATCTACCATCACAACAATGAAGATTGCCCCAAATGTATACGTCTAGATAGGATGGAGAAAACAAATGCACCCATCAATACTTAACCTGCAGCTTTACACAATGCTCTCATCATTAAACTCTAAATAATTTCCAGCCTGGACACCGATATGTAAAGGCTGCAATTATGAGCATCATCTCTCCACAGCGACTGAAGCTGGTGGGATGCAACGACACATCCCGAGCTGTGTATTGTCACTAACATTGTGATCGAGATGCAACACACACACACACACACACACACACACACTGCAGCTCGCGGCTTAATTAAAGCAATGCGGTAAAGTTAAGCCCTGTCGCTATCCACTCGTCCCCTTACTATGAGCGGAAGAGTCCTGTCTTCTCGCCGTATGTCCACTCGCCCCGAGGCGGCGGGTTTTGGCCCGCGGCTTTTAGCGCCCACGGCGCGCGCATGAGACGCTGAAGAAGGGCTCGCGCGCGGCTTGTTGTCCTGCCACAGGTAATAAAAGGTGCCCAGAATCCAAGCGACGGTCAGGATGGCGATGGCGTTGGCCCTAATCCTGCGCATGATGAGTGTCCATAAGGAGCAGTGCTTTCGGAGCTTCAGCGCGTTATGGTGCGTGTCTGCTCCGATCCTGATCAAGCGCTTCTAATTATTATGAGGGCTGAAGTGTGGAGATGCCTCGCGCAGCACAGAGGTTCCCAGCCTCCGCGCTCACTGGACTAAGAGGACTGCACTGTGGAAACGGCTGTGCGGTCCTAGCGCCGGAAAATCCGTGGCGTTTGTGCTCGCCCTAGCACTCGTCTATTTATTAAGTGATTATCAGCTAAAGACACAGTGGCTACGTCCCAAACCGGCTAACAAGGTTGTCTTCAAATCTGTACAGTATTTCACCCTGTATGTCCAAATGTTTGTGGACATTTGACCCTTGCACCTCAATCTGTCAATATAATACATTGTCAATATAATACATTATCTATATAATACATTATCAATATAATACATTATCTATATAATACATTATCAATATAGTACATTATCTATATAATACATTATCTATATAATACATATCCCCTTACAAAACCTTACTTTGGACTATTAACCTGCTGTTACAGTCTCCAACCCTTATCCTTTGGGAATGAGCCTTTCCCAGGGACAGTGGTTTCCAATCCATGGCAGTACAAACACATTTACAGAATCATTCGTACCTTAGGACACTTAATCCATCTTGCTGCATGTTATTATTCACTTCAATTCAATTTAAATTTATTTGTATAGCGTTTTTTACAACTGACATTGTCTCAAGGCAGCTTTACAGAACAAAAACATAGAACAAAAGGTTATTATAAAGAATAATATAAAGATTAATATAATACAAAAATTCAAGATATTCACATTTACATTTACATTTACAGCATTTGGCAGACGCCCTTATCCAGAGCAACATACATAAGTGCTTAAATATTCAGTTACCTAATTATATAAGGATCAATATTTATATAGTTCAGCGTATTTTTTAATTTGTTCATGGGTACATAATGAGGATGCCAAATGGTAGCTACAAAGTGTTTAATGCTAAATTATTGGTGGTAACATTAGTGTGTTGTTTTAATTTTTCTTGTATAGTATCAGAAGCTGCAGCTGTGCTTTCTCTGCTAAAGTTCGAAACGTCTTCAAATTTGGGAAAGCCTTCTTTGAAATATAAACTAGCTTTTTTCTTCTAGCATCTTTCTTCTCTTTTTTTCTAAAATAACTCAGCTAATCAAAAGGGCTTTGTTCAGATGAGATCATTATTTCGACAAAGCCTTTAATACCACATAGAGGTTTCATCATGTCCAGCACAAACTAAGTTTTCTAGTGAAAGTTAAACATTGACAGCATGGTACTGTATAAATGGCAGGCTGAATCAGAATAAATTCCCTTAATCCTAGATGTTTAGATATGAGAGAATTAGATACAGTCCTAAACATAGGCTGCCTGCTTCCAATGTCTCCAAAAGCAAGTGAACTTATTTAAGAGTGGCCTAGGGGACAACTTTGTCACCTTTATATCATGAGTGGCACTTGCCTGCAGTATTTGTACAGTAAACATAGCTTAGTAAACATGGTACAGTAACGTAGCTTGGCAGGACTGGGATGTAACCTTTCAAACCCTTTCACCTTCTGTTCAGTATCCTAGACCTTTAACCGCTGAACCACTATTGCTTAATGCCATCATATATGTAGCTAGAATATAATACTAATAGCACATACTCACTTGTATTGAGGTGAAAGTTAAGTATAGTCTGTATAGTCATAGAAAATGCCTATTATATATTTTTATCGCTATTTCACAGAAACTGCAGCTGTGTCTTGTAATTTCAGGAGTCTTTTCACAATTAATGAGTCATTTTACAATCACTATATTAAATCATGCAGTCTCATACCTTCATTATTTTAGGTTCTTTTAGCATGCTCATTACATTAGATTGGGTAAAATCTAATTAGATTTGCTAACAAAAGAAGGTCAAGCAGTCTCTCAATGTAAGTGATACAATTAACATTTAACAAGAAGAATAAACAAGACGAGACGAAAAAAGAAAGGCATTGACAGATAGTGAGTGTCTGTATTTTTACATTTCTTCACACCAGACTACTACTCATGTTGACATTTCTCTCAGACCAAGGCCTTCCCTGAGCCTCAAACATGCTCTGTGCCATATCACACCAGCCCCCTAATCCCTCAGTGAAGCACTTCTGGCATTTCAGTCTCTGTTTAAAAAAAAAAGCAAAGACAAACACTGTACAATGACTCAATTTTTTTTTTTTGCTTTCACAGATCAATCCCACGCTTTCATAATTCCATCCACTATGATAACGCCCAGTCTCTGTACAGTGTATTGTGAACATCTGTTCTATTTCATGAAGATAGAGTCCAACGTCTTTTATTATTTAATTTCAAAATAGCACTATTTAATTTATAATTAATGTATCCTTACTTGAAAATGATGGAAAAATTCATGAATGAATTGCCATTAGGTGGAGACACTTTTTAGGGCATCTAGGGCAGTTAGGGCATTGTCATGGTGGCTTGTACAGGAACAAATGACTTTGTGGTGTGAAAAGGAAACTGAAGTGAAGGATGGCTGGCCAAGTACAAAAAGGTCATTGTGAGTCTCTGCACTCTTGCATGACCCTCTTGGGGGTTTAGGGTAGCCAGAGAAGGAGTGAAGTCTGGCTACATTTACACAATCCATAAATGACACTGAAGACTGAACATAATGTGCTAACATCCACTGTTGTCTGCAGTCAATGAAGAGTAGATATGATTACATATTCAGTGGTATGTGTTGCTGTAAAACCTCTGTGTGTACCTGAGGATGACACCGAGTCAGTGATATTAGATATTAGTTATGAGATATTAGAACTGAGGGCTAGAAGGATATCTATCTGTAGCTTGATGCTATTTGTGCAATGCATTACATCACAAGGTCTTACACACACACACACACACACACACACACACACACACACACACACACACACACACACACACACACACACACACAAATAAATAAATAAATAAATAAATCCAGGGGGCATTGGACTTTGTGTAATCAGCTGACATGACTGTCACAATCTAAGCTAAAATGAATTTAGCCTCAGGGTTACTTCTTCTGTGTTTTTCTTGGGAGATTGGTTCCACAAAAATCCAGTATTATTGGGGTTATATTTAGGAGGATGCTTAGTCCTTGCATGAAGTTCTACAATGATATGAGATTACAATATATTATAGTGTCACTCATTTCCACTACAGTATTTAGCAAAGCTGCTTTGTACTGTCTCACTGAACTATATTATGAAAGAAAATGTATGATAACAATCTTACAGTAGAGCACTACCTTTAGGTTAACACCAGATTACCAGTAGACAAACCCACAGAAACAAGGTCTACTTTGGATAAAAATACATAAATCTAGAACATGAACATGCATAACAGATAAGCAAAATAAATCCAGAGTAAAAGTTTTATGCAGAAAGCAGAATACCCACATCACAGGAATATTTTAAGAGTTTTGGCCACAATTAATGTAGTATTTCCTATAATACTGCGAATAATTAATAATACTATAATAATAATAATAATATTAATAATAATAATAATATTCACAATAATAATATTTATTATTTGTTATATTATTAAGAGGGGGGGCACGGTGGCTTAGTGGTTAGCACGTTCGCCTCACACCTCCAGGTTTGGGGGTTCGATTCCCGCCTCCACCTTGTGTGTGTGGAGTTTGCATGTTCTCCCCGTGCCTCGGGGGTTTCCTCCGAGTACTCCGGTTTCTTCCCCCGGTCCAAAGACATGCGTGGTAGGTTGATTGGCATCTCTGGAAAATTGTCTGTAGTGAGTGAATGTGTGAGTGAATGAGAGTGTGTGTGTGCCCTGTGATGGGTTGGCACTCCGTCCAGGGTGTATCCTGCCTTGATGCCCGATGACGCCTGAGATAGGCACAGGCTCCCCGTGACCCGAGGTAGTTCGGATAAACAGTAGAAGATGAATGAATGTATGAATGAATGAATATTATTAAGATGATGACTGTTGTATGCAATTATTATTACAATAAACTGCACATAAGTTAAATATAAGTTAAATCTATTTTGATACATAAAAATATTTGCCAATAAAACAAGACTTTTTTAAATTGTAAGTTAGTGAAACAACAAAAAAAAACACTCCAGAAATAAGTTTAATAAGCGTATAATTGGAAATACTAGTTGAAAAGTGTATTCAGGATATTACCACTTGTTAAGATGTAATCTGGCTTTGTGTTGGTTTAAAGGTTTGGATTTTTTCAGATCCTTAAAACAAACATTTATTAGTCAAGATTATTTTCCTTGTACTGTCAGCCATCCATGTGGGTGGATCAGAAGATCAGAAGAGGTGAAAAAATGACTTTATTAATGGGAGATGGTAAGAAACAAACATTTTATCTGTGGTGTTATTGATACTGATGAATTCTGCCATCTATGACAGGGCACATGAACAATGCAGCATTAACAGACTGTTTCCCTCTACCCAGCAACTTTCCACTGGAGTACTGGAAATACAGTACAATCCTTCTAACAGACACTTCCAGACCAAGAAGGCTCCAAGGACAATATACAACACAAGGGAGGTAGATCACGTCTCACGAGTGATGACATCTCAAAGCCATCTTTTATAGACTGGCTGTACAGTATGACGTTAAACACAGCTGACCAAGATGATGCTGACAAGCCAACAAACATCTGTGCTTCAGTAACAGAAAACAGGCTTTTCTCTTTACTGTCTAGTTATTCCTCATTGTGACTCATGCCGTATAAACGTGCAGCTGTATTTGGAACAAGAGATTTCTCCAGCTATAGTTTACACAAGCAGGAGCTGCTCTGTGCTGTTGGTCAGTCCAGCCCATAGTGTGAAAACCTATTCAAACATGAACCACTTAAACTAACACCCACAGTCCTAGGAAAGGCTCAAATCTAAAAGATAAAGAAAACAAAATAATTGAACATGAAAACAACTTTTTGACCTTGCTTTTGCTTCTTAGCAATGGATATAGTGCTACCTGGTCCTACTGATTTTGGGCAGATGACACAGAAATTTATGTTTGAAATGACAAGCCTTTAATAGATCTGTGTTTGGTGAACTGAAAAAGAGTGTGTGTAATCTGTTGCAGTTGCAAATAAGATAGAAGTAATGTAAGCCAGTGAATTCACATATGCATTATATTTTCATGAAAAAGCGGTTTGTTTTAATTGGTATTTTACCTCATTTTCAATGTGTTACATTCATAACATAACTTTTGTAATATAAATATCAAGAACTTAAAGCTTCATACTGAATAGAACACAAGGGTGAATTTAAATGAGTAAGAAAAGCATACTTGTGACACCACATTGCACACGACATGATACAGGTTTATTAGCTGTAACACTTCATTCATAATTAAAATACAATTTATTCATTCTTTAAACTCAAGCACACCTTCTATGGTGCACAGCCTTGAAACAAAAGTAACTGTCTATTCCTCCATATACTGTAGCAACAGTCAAGGTCATGGTTGATCATAACAACAGAGGAAAGAGAGATAGTGACAAATGAAATGTAACACGTTCAAGCACACATTATAACAAGCAGAAGTACTGACACCCCTTTAGGACTCCTCCATATGTGAGATTATCAGCATTTATAGCAACATCAATGTGTAATGATCCACTTCAGTCAGTAGTGCAGTAGCTTTCTTGCATTAGTGAGAATAAATTAAAGAGGAAGTAGCAGAAAAAAGTGCCATGCAGCTGTAATCAGAAGGCTAATAGCATCATTAATAAGCCTGTTAAGATAAAGATTTGAAAAGGGTCTGCTGCACTTTGCATAAAAAGTTACATCTCCACTCTTATTAAGTTCAGAACAAACAACATATAATCAGAACAAAAATGGCAGTGTGCGAGATACCATCAGTGAAAGAAAGATTCATCAGTGTCTGCATTCCTTTCAGCACTCAGAGCATCATGAAGCAGATACAGTGAAACAGAGTGTGTACGTAAAGTGACCCAGCGAAACAGTCTGGTGGAAATGGGCTAGAACAGAGACAGGGTTAACACTAGTATTCTTTATTTTTACACACAAGGCCTATGACAAAGCTGGACAGAAACATGCTTCAAAATAACAGAAGTAAATAAAATAGCAATGGATGAGAGACATTTTGGTTATTTCTCACAAGAAAGTATAATTCTACAGTATGTGTTTGTTGTCTTCAAAGCTGAAGTGCAATAGCCATCATGACTTCACTGTAAAAATGTCTACATCCATATCCATGTGCAGGACATAAGTCATTAGTCCAAAGTACCGTAACTTTTCATCATGGCCACAGGTGGCTTCACTGTGCCAAAATCCTTATGAATTATTTTTAAGACACAGACTGGCATGTCCTTCATTTGTGCAGTAAAACGCCTTATGTAAAAATCTTAAGAATAGTTAGAGGTGTGTAAGGAGTATATCCAGCTGAGACATCTCACTGCTCTGAGGGACACACACCACGGTCCTTACAGCAAAAATAGTGGACCACCACACCATTTGGATACCTGGCAAAGGCACTGTGTATATGGAAGACAAATATGCATTATTTAAAAATTTCCCTTGTTAATTAAATGAGAACAAAAAACTGAAAAATTACATCAGACATACCTGTTTCCAATCTTCTTCTTACACACCCGGCAGGTCTTCTCCTCAGTAATGACACACTTTACCTGCTGATGAAAGATTCGCTCTTCTTGTACCTACAAACAGAACAGCAGAGAGTAAGAATATTTTCTGGGGAGAAATTAAAAAAAAGGAAAGAAAGAAAAACTACAGGACTTCTAGAGGAGACTTACAGTAAAACAGGACCATGTATACTACAGAAAAACAGGACTAAGCACTGTGTCTTTCTAGTAACCTACCCGGAGGAACTCCGCCTGCAGCAGACTCTTGAGAACCTGGTCGAATCGTTTCCTCTGGGCTTTCTCCTCCAACACACTCTCGAGAAACACACGGATCTCTTTGATTTGAGTGTTTGCTGGAAGCAGGTTTATAGCCTAGAGAACAGCACAGATAATAATATGCATTTACTTCCTTAAATGATGGATACAAACAGAAGTCTAAGATTAGGTCATATCAGATACCTGTATTCTAAACAAAACCCTAAAATATTAGTCTCTGTGCGATAAAAGTAGGATTTATGTAAATATTCAGATTATACAACTGAGTGAATGTGCAGATGTTCATATTGTATCGTGATTTACTGACTGCTGCAAAACATTTCTATAATCATTTCTCCTAAACATTTTTACAGTATGCATAGTGGACAATTGGCTGATGAGCAGTTTTGTGGCCAGGTGTGGCATGATTCCTAGTTATTTCATGACGAATTATGAAGATAAAAGGTGTGGAGCTAATTCCAAGGATTGAATTTGCATTTGGTAGCTGTTCATAAAAACTCTTAACAGTCCAAAGATGTGACGATTTAAGTGAAGGAGGCTGTCATTACAGACCTATCAGAAAAATACTGTAGCAGAAACTTTAGGAGTGGCCAGATAACCAGTTTAATAAATTCTTAAAAAGAAGGTATAGACTAATGAGCTCTCAAGGCAAAAGTGGATAATTACAGAATTTTGTTCAATGGTGTAAAAAACAAAAAACAAAAAAACAAAAACAATATCAGGCCAAGCCAAGAACACTTTCCAGGAGTTAGTGGTATCCCTGTCAAAGTCTACAATCAAGACACAGCTTTATGAATGTAAATACAGGGGACTTACATCAAGATACAAACCAATGAGAATACTCAATAACAAAAAGGCCACATTAGACTTTGCTAGAAAACGTGTGTATAGAAGAAAAAAAAAAAAACAAAAAAAAAAAAAACTTTTTTCGACAGTTGAAACCAAGATTCAACCCAACTGAACATGCTTTACACTTACTGAAGACTAAACTGAAGGCAGAAAACCCACAGACAAGCAGCAACTAAAGGCAGCTGAATTAAAAGCCAGGCAAAGCATCTCACGGGAGGAAAACAGCATGTGTTCCAGACCTCAGGCAGTCAATCAGTGCAATCTATTTACATTAAGATAATAACAATAACCCTTACGAGTATAATTATGGTAGTTTATTAAATTACTCTGGAGCCTGAAATTCCTAAACAGTTAATGCAATACTTCGATCATGCTTCATTTCAAAACATTTTGGTGGTGTTCAGAGGCAATATTAGGAAATTTGTGTCAATGTCCAAATATTAATGGTCATGTTTGTGTTGTTTTTCTGATTATAGTAAAGCGTCAAAATAATTGCTAATAAAACTACTGTATACATTGCTGTAAAAGTGACAGACAGAATAGAGTCTGAAAAAGTGCTGATCTAATTCTGCTGAATGGGGCTCAGATGTTTGTAGTTTTACAGTTCACACATGTTGTGCACAGCTGGAACACAACACAAAACTTGATTCTCTCATTTGACTTCCAAATTTGTGGTCTGTCCCCTGCATGTGGCCCTGAAGAGCCAGGCCTCTGGATGGCAGCCGGAGGAAATAAAAGCAACATCATATAAAACAAAGACACAAGAGAGCTTCTCGATGGCAGATTCATGCTCTCTGTTTTAATCCACACATACTTGGCATCTAATACTCAAAATAATTTATAACAGTAATATCCTGTTGCACATCATTCAGCTTTTTATTGTGTAGAGGGACAGGACCTCTGTAAGAGAGCCAACAACAAGGGCCTTGCTGGAAAATAGAGTCCTTTAGGATACTGTATGTGATGCGCACTGGAAATGCCACTACACAGGGCTGGACAAAATTCCAGACAGCAATAATTCCAGCTTCACTGGAGGACGAGGACTGGTCATGAGGAAGTATAAGGAGCTATAGAGCTACAGAAAGTCTTTATATATTTAATGAGAGGCAGAAGAATGCTTCCAAACCATTCCATAAACAGAACCTGACTATAACAGCTGCCGTTGTACTGAACAGTGAAATTCTCACCTTAGTAGTGTTGAGCTTGCTGTGGTGCAGCTCAAGAACCTGCAGGGCAGCCTGAAGATTAGCCTGGGGCTCAGACAGCTCCATCTTAATAGGACCCAGACAGTGTGCGTCTGGAGGAGACAGGTACATGCGCAAGAGAGACAGATACACCTGCACGAAAGAAACAGTAGAAATGGAACTCTTTGAGATATGGGAGCCATAAAAAATGTTTAGGACAGCTTTCCAGATGCGTCTGAAGTCTAGCATTTCACAAGATGTTCAAAGTTCACTAAAAGATTCTTGGCTTAATCTGCAACAATACCAGGAATGTATGAAAATAGCTCTATAATTTTTGTGCAACACAATATTTATTTATTCATTCGGCTGATCCCTGTTCGGGGTCGCAACACAGCGGATCACGGGGTCCACATATCAGATTTGAGATTTAACTCTTAAGTGAATCGGAATCGACCCCAGGCAAGGGCAATGAGAGCATGAGATCCTGCCGCTGGAACAGCAAGAGTGTTTTTTTTAGGAGAATGAAATTACAACAAAAAATGCACTTTCAAATGTACAAAAAAAGCATCCGCGCTTTCGCAGACAAACTCACGTCTTTATTTCCATCTGATGATTTGTCATAATGTCTGCGACAATACCTAAAAAGGGAAGTGTACAGACAGTCAGAGTCCCATTGTACTCAGCCACATGGTACATTATTCAGTGTAATGGACAATATATACAATTCCACTTGGTACAGGAAGACATATGATGAGACTGAAGCATACTTACTCTTCAGCCATGTATGTGTCCTTCAGTATGTGCACATATATGAAGAGTGCCTGCTCGTGTTTTCCCATGCGGCCCAGAAGCAGAGCTCGCTCCTCCAACAGCCCTGAGAGTGAGCATGACAAGGGGAAGCCAGACACATATTATATTTGTTTAACAGAAGGTTCTGAGTGCAGCAAAGAGGTGACGATCTCTTAGATCAAAGACTACAATGCTAAATTACCATCGAATGGAAAGTCACTGATGAGAATCTCTGGCTCGTAGTATCTTGAAATATCTAGGAAAGACAACAGCTTGTTTCGTAACTCTCCAAGTTCTCCTTCCTCCTTCCCTGCAGCCACAGCTGGGACTCCTATTTACAATTACAATGGAGAATGAAAATAAGAAAATAAGTAATCCTGCATTGCTGAAGGGTTCTCAGTTAGTTACTTCCAAAGACCATAAATAAATTGTGCATTTGTATTTAAAAGTAACAAACAAAAATAATTTGTGTTGCATTTTATACTTATGGTAAAAATTTGTATAGCACTTAACAACTCACATTGTCTCAAAGCAGCTTTACATAGTTTTTATTATTTTTTAAATTGTTAATGAATTAAAAAATAAATAATTCATTCATATTTGTTACATTTCTAGAGAGAACTCAAACTAAACCTAAATGTATTTTCTCTAATACATTAGTGGAAACATACTGCAGTTGTCACAATTCCATTCATTAAGCCATATCTGTTAGAGAAGTGCTCCGTCTATCAGGAAGCTAACGGCGCTCACCCTCAGGCAGTGAGTTGAGATACTCTTTCATCAGCACTTGTACTCTCTCCAGGTAGAGCTGGATCAGCACGTTGTGGAACTCGAAGCCTGTTTCCTCCCACACATAGATAATGTGCTCCAGATATGGCACAGCTAGTTCCTTAAAACCCTCCTTCAGGAAGTCTAGCACCTTGTCTCTGGGAAGCATTTCTACCTCCGTAAGGTCTTCTGTAAAAATCTGTTGCCAAAACATAGTGGAGTTAATTAAGGAGCATGTTCAGTGGCTTTTTGCCTTGTTATCAGTCCCCATGCTCAAACATCATCTGTGTCATCGCCCACATATATTACTAGCGAGTATGCGGGGGTGTGTGGGTGGGGGTTGTGTGTGTCACCTACAGAAAGCCACTTGTTTCAGCTTTCTAGCGATAAACAAAACAGGTCATTTCCCCCAGCTGAGATACAACAGACAAAAAGATATGTTTTGTCAGCATGGGAATGACATAAGCCATGATCTCTGGACAATTTAGGGCAACCTGAGGGTAAGCCCTTAGTACAACTTGATGTACTGCACACTATGCACTTACACTATGTCCTCTACTGTCTAGTGTATGTTTTACAATAATAGTATTGTCTCAGATGGAACACTAACATATTTTTTTTCTAACCAAACATATAAACTGTTCCCAGCTGATCACAAACGCATGTAATTCTATACCTCTATCATTAACAGAATACAGTGATTTTTACAATTGGATCGTTTTTTCCTCATTTTTTCTCAATTGTCATCCAGACAATTTTTTCTCATCCAGCATCAGCACCAGGTGCTACAAAACACACTACTCATACTATTTACAGAATAGTACAAAAGTATGCCATTTAGGATGCAACTTTCAAAACTCAGCACACATCCAGCAATATTAATCAAACATATTCAAAGAAACGTAATTGTGTACTACCAAGACCAATGTTCCAACCTGTTAGCACTGAGCACAATACTGTAGCACTACAGCTCTCACCTTAAGCCCATCCTCTGGACAAATCTTCAGCACCCATGGAGAAAACTCAAAGATAATACCCAGATTCTCTGTGCCTGGGAGAAAAAACATAGTGCACCAGGTTGTGAGTACAGACAACAAAAACAAATAAATACTGAAAATGAAAGATAAAAAGGGAATTTTAAATGAACAGTTTATTTAACCAGAATGTTAATTAGCCTGATGATTACATTTCAACTCCAATTCTAGGATTGACAGAAATATATCAGTAAGAATTAGTGCATGGCTCTGAATTCACACAGGGGTCCTGTCACATAGCTCTTTTGCTTCCTCAGTACCTCAGTGCCTTGCTTATTCCCCACTGTTAAGATAACGTGTTTTCTGTCTTTGTCTTAAATGACAAAACCTAGTGTAGTGAGGCTGCGGTATTATATCACAAATGTGTGTAAATGTTTGTATAGTGGTAAGCGAGAAACACTTACCCAGTCTCTGGAGATACTGCACAGTCCTCTCATGACCCTTAAGAGGAGAGTTGGCTTTAGTAGACTGATCCAGCAGAACCTGCAGGGCTAAAGATCACCATTTTCATTAGACTACCGTTCTTTTAGAGATCTCTTTAACCCTTCCCAACAAATGTTTTCTAGCATGTACCATGTGTCAGGCAGAATAATGTGGCTGGCTTCAATCGTGTCTGTAGTGAATTACATCACTACAGCAGCATGATTAAAAACATGAGGTGATCTGAATGATCACCAAGAACATTCAAAAAATTTTTTTTCTTCATGAGAAACATAGATAAGTTAAACATCTGTGGAGCAAAAAGCCTTGGATGGGACAGAGAAACAAAATCTAATTAAATGTTATTGGTTTTGCAAAAAAGGAAAAACACAAAAATAATAATAATTAATCATTATTCAAATCTGTATGTAAATCTCCAAGGTTTACTTATTCTACATACATAAAACACTGGCACAGCGTCAAACAAATAGCTACTACTCCTGTCTATAATCTCAATGCATCTCTTCAAGACTGCAGTGAAAGAAAATTAAGAGCCCTTACACCATGGCAACAAAGACTCAGGCACCTTTCAGCTACAGAGATCTATACTTTCATTAAACTGCTGTTCCACACTGCTAGCTTTCGAATTAGGAGAGGAGACTTTCATGGATATAATTATATTAGCTTGCCGCGACCTGGTGTCCTCATAACATGCGGTACTTACAGACTTGCTTTTCATTCTAACATACTGCTTGTGTTCCCGAGTTAATTCAAAAACATACGACAACATACAGTATGACCACAGAAATATATTCACCTTTCATGTAATTATACAGAATTATACATATATAAAAATGCATTCTGTTGCATGATTACTGGAACACTTCTCATCTGAATCCTTATACAGGACACTTAATGAATGTGGATGTGAATGAATCATTAGAGACACTCTTTTCCCTTCTCTACTGTTCCCTTGCCTTGTCATTCCTCTAGATGGTTTTCTGATTTTTAGGTGTTATACGCATCTATTGATTAAATTAAATCAAGGCCAGGTACAAATAAATAGTACAAGTGGATCCAGGAAAGTTCAGTGTCTGTATATGTAATCTGGCTAACAGGACAAGACTTGTTCTTGCCTAAGGCTAAGAACAATCTAATTAAATCATTGTTATAATTCACAATGGTCTTATAAAAAAAGCAATAAACTATAGAAGTCAGTCTGTCTGTCTGTCTGTCTGTCATCTCCCCAATGTCTTTACCTGCCAATTATTCAGCTCTCCTCCTTTAGCCCAGCTACTTACCAGGAAGAGTGAAGACTAACACAAGCTTACTACAATACACATGAAGCCAGCAGCATCTGCTGCATCACAAGGCAATGTGACACTTGGAAGAAAGTGCTTTCTACCCTCTTCCACCTATATGAGTCACCTGTGATTTGGTATTGGCTAGTTTTGTGCATTTATGTGTGAGTCAGGCTTAGGCTAGGATGAAGGAGACAGATTAGGTCCATCTCTAGCTCCTGTGACCCAAAATGTATTTTTATTTGATAATTTATTTTGCATATACTGTATATACAGTAGAATGTGTATCGTTTATAGTTTTGTTGGTCAAATATGACCTCATGAGAATAACGCTGTTCTAGGAACATCTGTGACTGTATTTTTAAATTTACCTTTCTGATGTAAGCCCTTCTTCTCATAAAGGATGATGAGCTCACTGTACTTGTGGGCCTTCTTCAACACATACTCACTCTCCTCTACATGACAGTGATTGTTTTCTAGACGCAGAAGGGGTGACACCAAGGCCACATTGGTCTAAAAACAGAACAAAGTAGGAATCCCTATTAACACGATAACCAAACTACTGCCGATGTCCATTGAAGTTAGCAAAACAGCCTGGGGAGGAAGGTGTGTGCAGAGGTAACCTTACATGGAGGTAGCATTTGAGCAGGGTGGTGTCTATGATCTGAAGAAGCTTCTTGCGGCTTTTGATTGTAGGAGTGCCCTCCATGAGCGGGGATGTGGTGGAAGGGTCAGAGTCATTCAGCTGCTTCACCAAATGACTGCGTTTCTATGTAATTAAAAAACGAATGGTTAGTAAAATGAAACTGAAATGCAATGCTAAAGATTCTGAAGCTCTGTGTGTGCAGACCTGCGTTAGGTAGTCAATGAGAGCCAAGTGAGCCCTCTCCAGTTCTACTCCAGAGAGTGTGGGCAAAGGATTGGGGTAATGCAGCTGTTTACGATAGTCAGAGGGTAGGAGGTCTGGGTATAGCCCAATCACATGAGTTGGATCTATAACATGAGGCATGAAGACATCCTGTGTCATATTCTTCCAGGACTCCCAATCTTTTTAAGACACAATTTTCCAGGCCATATCACACACAGATAAGTTTGAGCATAGCCTGAATAATTACATCAGTCTGAATTCACCATGAATAAAGTGCTAAGAAAATGCATATACTAACAACAGCTCTATAACCTACATTTTGTCAGTGTTTCCAAAACAACAGTTTAATTAATTGGGCATACATTGTAATTGCCATACACCCGCTCCTCACCTGTCCCCAGCTTGGCAAACACCTGCATAGAGTCATCAAAACGCTTCTGACAGAAGAGATTAAAGGCATACAAATTCTGAATATGGTGAATCTGTTGTTTCTTATCACCGTCTGCATCATCCTTCATCTTCTGCTCGGATAAAACGAAGAAAGAAGAAACATTGTGAAATGAAAGTTAGTACTTAAAGGGTAATCGTTTGAAACTAGCAGGATATTTTTTTATACTATATAAAACAGAGTACTATAGGGTTTATTACAATGTTCATCAGGTATCACGTCTAAACCACACTTTAATTCTGATACAGGAAAAAAATATAAGAAGTAATAAAAATGAAGTGGTAAGTGCCAGTGAAGAACTTGTCATGCAATGATGTTTGCAGTAGTTTAACTGTGATGGATGAACTCACCGCTAGCTGAAGAGCCAGCTCAAACTGTTTGTCCTGTAGAAGCTGCCGAATCTGGCTTGCTATGGACACTGGCACAAGTCGCCAGACAAAATGGTTGCTGGCAACATACACAGTATTGGGCCTGTGACCAAAGAGAAGTGGCACAAGCGTGCAGATAATGTTATAATAACATTATAAAGCTAGTCAAGATTTGTGAGTAATGCAATAGAAGAGATGACATCATTCTTTTAGATTAAGTTCACTGTGAACGCCTTCAGAAAGCAACGTTGTTAATTTATTCTGAAAAGTGTGAACATCTCACCCTGCCGAGGTGATGAAGCGTGGCCTCTGCAACTCCACACTCTGTACCAACAACCTTGGTTCAAAGGTGCGAATCTCCACATAGCGTGGCAGCACAGCTATAATGTAAGGAGGCTGGTGCTCTGTAGGTGTAGGGAAACAAGACTATATGTGTAAGTGAAAAAAAAAAGCAGAAACACTTTAAAACTTTTAAGATTTTGACGGACAAAGAATAACATTGATGTTATTAGATAACAAAACTAATGCAGATAAATGACACATATAATTACAAAAAAAAAACAATGATCGAAAAGCAAATCCAAATGCAAGAAATCCTTATGCCAGAGTCTGCAAGTAACATGGAGGCATTCTGTGAATATAAAATTCCCTGAGTCCCATGGGGCGGAAAATCCATTTGAAGCCAGGAATGGGCAGGTCTCCAATCGCCATGTTATACATGCTTCAGAGAGATCCAGAGATTTTAACAGAGCTTTGGCACATACTGTGTGGAGGAAATGTTGAGGGCTTGTAATTCCACTAAATATAATTGAACCTTTTCTTTTTTTAAATCATGAATTCACATTAAATATAAAAACTGGCTACAAAATATAAAAATGGCACAAAAATGAAATACTAATCCTTAACTTAAATTGGACAATTCTTTATGGGACTAAATAATAATATAGACATATACAAACAGATATAATTTATTCCATTCTAAAATATAATTTGGACAAGCTGGGCAATCAACAGACTCACATGTATGGCTCATATTATTTAGGCATACGAGTACTTTTTTTTTCATTTCTTTCTTAACGCCCGTCCAGCTTCAATATCTATGTTCATGGCGGGAGCTTGGTTTAGTTATTCACAAGTAAAACTAACTAAGATGTTTAAGATTCGGTTTGTTTCTGACTAAATATAATAATTATGACTTGGATTTGTGCATTTTAAAACCATTTCATGTTTTTTTTTTAATAATACCTTACTAACACAGTAATGGCAATGCTTCAGTAATGTATAAAGATTATCAGGCCAACCTAAAATCCATATATCTGATAACGAGTTCTGAATACAATAACTAAGCATTTCCATTGTAATCTATTCCATTTATATGGATCTATTGTTTTATTTCAAGAAATTGTTTATGTACCGACTAACAGCGGCTTTTAACACATGGGTGTGATGATTTAGGCAGGCAAAGCACATTTGTATCGTACCCATTGCCACTGGGATGTCAGTCCAGTTGAGGGCACATTTCTGTGTGCAGGTTCCTTCCTCATTCAAGACAACAGTGAGGTCATCCTGACCCACAGCTACTTTCCCATCAGCCAGTGGGGCAACCAGTGGCTCCAGTTGCTTCCCTGTTGGGAACAGCTCTTTAATTGAACCACGTCCGTCCATCTAGAAAGGTCAAGGATGAAACACTTATTGCAAGTAAGACTCGATGTAATGTGTCTCTGTGGTACAACTTGTTTGCATAACATGCATGTGCAGAAAGGTGAGAAATAAAAAAAATGAAAAAAATGGGAAAAAAAAAAAAAAAAAAAACTCTTGCTTGTCACAATTCTAAGGTTTTGACCTATTTGACCTACCCGGATCAAATAGTAGTCTCGCTTGAAACCCACACATATGGAATTTTCACACCAAGCCATGGACTTCGGAATATCAGGAACTGCAAAATCTCCCTGTCACACAATATACAAGTTCTTAATTTAATCATCTCTTTACACATAAAATGTGATTAAACTGTCTAGTGAGTTAATGTCACCAACAAACCTGTAATTCATGGAAC
This sequence comes from Tachysurus vachellii, assembly GCF_030014155.1. Classification (NCBI taxonomy): domain Eukaryota; kingdom Metazoa; phylum Chordata; class Actinopteri; order Siluriformes; family Bagridae; genus Tachysurus; species Tachysurus vachellii. The sequence goes on from NC_083469.1 coordinate 14,610,646, forward strand.
TCCCTGTCCTTCCAGTAATACAGCTGAAGCTTTTTCTTGACTGCAACGCACAACCGCAACTTAGCTTCACCCGAACTGGGCTGCTAAAATGGGGAAATGAAAATGTATATAGTCTGACAAATATGAATAGTAGCAAAGAGAAGTAGCTCTTTGCGAAGTGAGAAGTGGCTCATCTATTTCTGCGGTTTAGTGCAATAAAATTGTGGAAAAAAAATACAAAAAAAAACCACACTGATGTCAGAGTCCTTTACTGCAGGCTACTTTAGAGCAAAATTGGAGATATAATAAAGATGTCCAGTTCTGAAAGTAATAAAATAATTATAGTGATAAGGATAGATTAAACTATATTTTCAAACTTAACAATTTCTTCTTACATACCTGCAGGTCACAGGCAAAGAGTGTTGCACCCTTGGCCTTTGACACCACAGTGATCTGCTGAAACGTGAGCAAGTCATGGACATGGATATTATTCTCTGGAAAAAAAAGCAACAACAATACAACACTGATCATTAACCAAGACAATTTATACACAGCACTCACACTTTTTAGATTTATTTTCTAGAAAAACCAAAAACCTAAATGGTTAAGAAACTGGATTGTACATCCAAAAAGAAAAATATACAGAAAAGACTTACCCAGGAGACTGACCAAAATCTTGTACTGGGATACAACATAGAGCTGATGGCAGAAAAAAAAGATAAATTGTGAGACAATGCAACATCACATCACATCACATCACAACACTAGCAATGATGAAATAACTTATAAACAGACTCATCATGACATAAGACATTAGTTTAAAACTTCACTGCAAAAATCTAGAAAGAAACAGATTAATGTACATTATAAGTATGTCTTCATTAAAGAAACAAACAAAAAAGATTTTAGTTACAAAGACAAATTACTGAGCATACCTGCTGGATCTTCTTGGAGAAGTTCTTGTTGGATTTCTCTAGTGTTACCTCAAATCTGTTAGTGCCTAGAAGAGGTGAGGAGGTATGAAATAAAAATGCTAAATAAAGTAGAGGGACAAAGTTTCAATAACAAATGAAACCGAAACTAATCCGAACCTGCATCCTTCTTAATTCTGTAGAGGAGGAGATGACCTGGTTTAGTCCCCACCAGGAGCCAATCCTCTGTATAAACAACACACTGAAATGTCAAACGTCACATCTGGACATCATCACTGAATTGCAATACTGATGCAATACTGTTTCCTACAACATACTATAATAATTACTGCATCCATTTACTGAACGCTTTTTAAAAGCTGCCTGTTTAAAATCACTAAGCCTTCCATAAAATACATATACCTCCATCTCATACTGAGTAGGAGAAGGAGCAACTCAGTGGTTAAGGATTGGGCTACTAATCAGAAGTAGAGTTCAAATCCTACAGAGACTCACTCATATAACCGACAAGAACTCAGTTGTTTCAATTGTCATATAACCCACAAGAACTCAGTTGTTTCAATTGTCATATAGCCCACAAGAACTCAGTTGTAAGAGGCTTGGAATAAAAAAACGAGAAGACTGAAGATAAATTAAGTAGGTGAACAGTGGCCTGAAATGTTGTATAGGTTTTGGATTGATTCTCGTTAAGTCCCCATTACGACTGTGCATAACTTGTAAAATGTATCTGGAAGCAGGTTGGTTGCATTACAAAGAGGGACAAGAAGACGGTATGGGTATGAGTGGATGAATGGATAGATAGATAGATAGATAGATAGATAGATATATGGATGGATAGATGGGTGGATGAATGGATAGATAGATGGGTGGATAGACAGATAGATAGATAGATAGATAGATAGATAGATAGATAGAGATAGACAGAGAGATAGATAGAGAGATAGATAGATGGATGGATAGATAGATTGATGGATTGATGGAGGATAAATGGGTGGATGAATGGATAGATAGATGGGTGGATAGATAGATAGATGGATAGATAGATAGATAGATAGATAGAACTTTATTGTCATTGCATAGTACAGGAACACAGGTACAGTACAGTACTAAGTATAGTATCAACAATACACATGTCGACTTGGTGCAACCATAATAGATAGTTACATTTGCACCAAACACTCAGACAATCGTAAAGCCACTTCAGACGAAAGTGTTACCATAGCAATCAGTGTAAATGACGTGTTTATCAAACAGAAATGACCCAGAGTGTCACTTACCCCAAGCTGCCAGGCAGTCGATCTGGAGGGGCAGTTTCTCCAAAATAGGAACGGGCTCATATGCGTCATGCATTATAACGACTTGTATAACACTGTTTAATAATATTTAACCTCAACAAATGACAAAGTAATAACAACCGTTGAGAACTAGCTACGTTAGTGCTGTTAGCGTCTGCTCACTGGAGAGCTAGTAAATAAACCCAAAATAAATCTAACAAGATAGCTAAACAAAACACGGTAAACAACTTAGCAGACTTTAGTTTAAGTGGTTTGTGTTCAGATCGTCCATCGTCCCGTGTTTCCTGTTTGTTTAAAAGACGTGAGGGACTTGATAAGCGTTAACGGCGAGTGAGTTAGCTGCTATCAGCCTGTTCTACATCTCCATGTCAACAAACTCTGCTTAGAACACATTGCTTCAGCGAAATAACCTACTTCATCCCATATCTTTTGACACAACGTTGTCTGTGTTCGCCTCGGATTTAACAGATGGTTTCTACAAATTAAAAACAAGCCTGTCAGACTGTCAAGTGTCAGCGTTGACAGTTCATTATCCAGCTAGCTAACTGCTCGCGAAAAAAAAAAACAACAATCCGAGCTTCCGGGATGCTTTACGGCATGACGGACACGTGACCTACGTCATCTACCACGAGGGTCGGATTTCAGGTTCCTCATTCTGACTGATTAGCACTGCGGAGAATTTAAATATAAATTCTTGCAGCACAACGTGCATTTTCCGAGCATTTAAAATATAACGCGTTAAAGAAACAATCATACACATCGTTTGTTATTATTGCAGTCACTAGTGTTCTTCCCACAGATCCCAAACCTGTAACACTGTGTGTGTAACATGCACACTCAGCATTCTGGCTTGTTCCTCTCTTTAGTCTCATGCCATGGATTCCACAAGATATTAGAAACATTCCATTGAGATTTGAGAACTCATTGTCATGGTCCATGAAACCAGTTGACCAGAAATCAGCTTCTGCTTTATTACATAATTAGTGCTTAATTATGTGCATAATTATATGCATGCTTAATTAGTGCATAATTATGCTGGAAGTATCAATTTAAAGATAAAGTGCAGCCATGAAGAGATGCACATGTTTAGAAACAATACTTAAACAGTTTGTGGTATAGTTTTAATGACTGATTGGTATTAATAGACCGATACTGTATGTGTTAAGAAATCATTCCCCACACTATCATACCACCTCCACCAGCCTGGACTGTTGACACAAGGCAGGTTGAGCTCATGGATTAATGTACTTGGCACCAAACCCTTTCCCTATCATCCATGTGCCTACGCAGAAACTGCGATTTATCAGACCAGGCTACCGAACGTTTGAAGAGGTTAAGCGCCAGTATGTGAAGTTTGCAGGTTAAACAGACTGCCTCAGCTAAAAGTATCAGCAGTGAGAGCATAGGCGTACACCACAAACTAGTATCATTGCATTGCTGAAAATATTTGTCAGCGTTTTCTAATTGATGAATGCTGCAGTCAGTAATTATATACTTGGAGCTAACACACCAAATTGATAAGGCAAATAAGTCTAGACACAAGGCAATTATATTAATACAGTGGCTTAAACTGGATTATTCCTAAACTGTAAATCTCTCTGACAAAATGAGTGCAACATAAATGATAAGACAAAAAAGTGGCAAAAGATGAAATCATTTAATCTCATTCAATAATTCACTCATACCATGACACTTGAAAGTAAACAAAAGGTAAAACTAATAATAATGACTTTTACAATATGCCATGCACTGTAGGATGTATAAAAATTCTAAGCAGGCCGAGCTCACTTTAACTTTAGATCAAGGTGACAGGAGAAAAATATCTAAGTGACTCTGTGAAAGGTTTCATTATTGAAATACAGGCTGCAGAAACTTCACTCAGTGACACCTGCATCTATGTATAAGACATCAGTAAATAGTGTTTCAACTGTTCTTCAGGTGACTGAGTATGTCTGTGGTGGATGTGTTCAGACTGTCCATAAGAACAGTAAGAAAACAATATCATTGGTCACCTCTATGCAGCGAAGGCAATACAAATATAAAAATGTCCATATCAACAAATAACAAGCCCAAACTCTTACATAACAGAAAGTTCTGCTGTTTTATGTAAAAAACAAAAAGTCTGTAAATAAGCTTTTAATGCAAAATTAATAGGAATAATCATTTTGTATTTCAAATGACCTGAATTATTTTCAAACATAGAATGAAATTTGTTAGCATGTTGTGCAAATTTGGCCAAAGATTTAAACTTGTACATAAATATGTAAGCAGAGTGTATTGCTAGCAAGCCTCAAAGTTTATTATTTTTATTATTTTCAGGATCTTTCCTTTATTCCTGCCTCTTTATGATGCATATCTCTAGTGATATGAAACATGTTGTATAAAATAATTAGACATATTTGAATAAACTTGTGTAGAGTGATTTCTAGTCAATTGTTTAAATACATTTCTATATAAAGCATGGGTATGAAAATAAGAGAAAGAGGAGCAAAATATTTCACTCTGAGGACACGTTCATAGCAGTCAATTTTATTATATATTATATTATATAAAATATTAGTGCATGTCTAAAGAATGGCTTCTTTAAATATGTGCAACGTGAATGTGAATGTTTGCCAAAATTACAATTTAAGAATTAAAATAGGCAGAAACTTTAATTGAATTTTCACAGTAACTGAAGTTTCACAGCTGGTCCATGAACCATTTTCACTGTTTGCATTCATAGAAAAAATATAAATATTCACTGCTATATTGCTGAGAATGTCCTTAGCTTCCATTATAAAAAGACAATCACAACTTCTTTTCCATTGTTCTATTCCATCTTGGATCTCTCCAGCTTGGTTTTGAGAAGTTCCTGACAGAAAAAAAAGAGGTAGTATGTAAACAAACATCTTTATAGCATGCCTTGCCCAATGATTCCACTGTAAAATGTCTGATCCTATGCTCATGATAAATAAAAATGTAACCATGATCACAAGACAGAGAAAACTAATAGTCACTCTACCTCTTCGTCATCCAAAATCACAGGCAGAGATCTGTATAAAACAAAGGGAGGGACATGTAGAACACAAAAACAAAAAACAAAACAATGCATGTACTGTTCTGCAAGGCAGTTTATGGAAGTTATGGAGGTACTGTAATTCTTAATAAAAGTTTTCCAATGCAAGCAATGAAATCTCTAAGCAATATATGCACATCCTAAAAAAAGTGTCGAAAAGAACAAGCAAACTAAGCAGTATTATTTACTCTTCTACCATTATTTTGGTTACAGAATGCTAATGTGTTCAGATTTTAAAGCCAAGTTTGGATGTTCAGGATGTTGGGATGTGGTAGCTCAGTGGTTAAGGTGTTGGGCTACTGATCGGAAGGTCATGGGTTCGACCCCAGGTCCACCAAGCTGCCACTGCTGGGCCCCTGAGCAAGGCCCTTAACCCTCAGTTGCTCAGTTGTAAGTCACTCTGGATAAGGGTGTCTGCTAAATATCGTAAATGTAAAATGTAAATGTTCACTCACACATCAATAGCAGATGGAATGTTCTCTTCCACCCATTTCAGGTCTTCATCCTGGGAGCTCTACAAGACACACATCAGGACTTAATGGCAACACACAAATGATTCGAAATACCCATTTCAAGCCCATTCAAACATGATATAATCTTCTATTCATTAGAAAAAAGTCTATAATAAAATTGCTCCTTCTGAAAATTTGCCTGTACAATATATTGATAAAGGATGCACTAATGAACCAAGTTGTGAACTGATATACAAACGAAATCCCACTCTTACGTCTTTGTTGAAGTCTTTCTTACTGCTGTTTGCCTCAGACTTTGCTCCTCTCATTTTCATTCCCTCTGAAAACAAAAGATGCAACAAGATTCAAATGAACCAGATGTCCATATAATCATATGCTTAATTTAAACTCAGCACTGTTTACGTTGCTCACCTTTCAATGCACAGCAACAAAGACATGGTTTGAGGTCCTTATTTGGAATTATTTTTTTGGAAAAATATAAACTATGTGTAGTGAAGTGAAACTTGAGATCAAACATAAGAATGAGGTATAAATGAGACTGTGCTATGTGCTTTTTATTTTGTAAGAATTTGTGACTCTGCTATTTGTGAAGAATTTGTGACTCTGTGACTATTGTTTTGACTAATGTGCTATTGTTGAACCAGATGGACTGGTTTGAGTATTTTAGAAACTGCTAATCTCCTGGAATTATTCACACACAAGCCTTCAAGCTTGCACAAAATGGTGTGACAAAACAAGAACGTCTATTGAGAGATGGCTGTGTGGATGGAACTATCTTGCTGATTAGAGAGGGGTCTGAGAAGACTGGCCAGACTGGTTCAAAATGATAGGATGGTCTATCTCAAATAACTGCCCTTACTGAGCAGAAACAAAGAACAGGAATACGAGACTACAGTGTGCTCAGGTTCACCTGAAAATGGACAGAATTGAAAAATGATACCTGGTCTTTTTTTTCATGTGCCTATACACACTGTATCCTAGGATTCCTGGTCTGCTTGTTGAGGTTTTACATTTATTTTTTATTTATTTTGTTGTTTCTGTTGACGGATAAAGTGCTTTCTGAATATAAAGAACCTTACCAAATGCTTCATTGAGCATAGGCTCCTTTGCATCTTCTTCATCATCCTCGTCAATAAGTGGAGAATGAGAAAATCTAGATAGAGGAAATTCATATTTATTTACACATACATACAGTCTTACAATCATGAAAGATAGACAGAGGGTTCCATCACATTATTTACTGCACTGACATCCAACTCTGCACTGGCTCTGATCTGCAACTTTGGATGCTTTTATTATATGGAATCCTTCTCTGATGCAACACTTGCTATATCTATCGTATTCAATTCATTCTTCTAACCTTTGACTATTGATAGAGGGTCGTAGCAGCACCATGATGACCAGCAAGATGGTGGAGAAGAGCAACCTCCAGAAAGCATCATCCACCCACAAATCTCTCCAGCCCTGACAGACCAAAAACGCATATCACACGCAAACTAACAGTCAAAGCACTTTCTCTCATAATATCACATCCAAGCAGATGTGAGCTAAGATACTCACTGACTGACAGTCCACAAACTTGAATTGTCTGGTTGTCCATACGAGGAATATTAGAGAGGCTGAATAAAATAGATAATATAGAAATAGAAATATAAATAAAACACAGGAGTGAACAGTATGTCTCTTATACTGGCTCACTGACACAACTGCACACAGAAATCCAGCGTACCCAGCACAGAGAAGATAAGCGTCTTGGTAAAGTGCTGGTATAATGAAAGCTTCACCACGTTTCTGCGTAGCTTCAGCAGCTGAGTTGTTTGAGACAGACTGATGAAAATGTGCTATCCGCCAGTTAAGGAGTTTGACAATTACATTCTGATAGTTTAAACAGATAGAAATTTGAGAATTATAGCACACAAATGGTGAACAAACACAAAAATTGAGAGAATTGGGAGAATTTCTAATTGGGAGAACTCAAATATGATTGGCTGTCCATACGTCAGTGCATGTTCATAAGCTTTTGACAGGGGAATAAAAACTGCTGTACACTATGGCTAATCTAGCTTTTTGGAGCCAGATGTAATCACTAGAAAAAATGAAAAATGGTTCAGATTATACAACAGGTCATTAAAGACCACTAATTTAATTGGGCTGACTCATGTCCATTATGTACGAGTTTCATGAGTGCTCTGGCAGGTTTCACTTGTCTATGTTTGCTACAAAAAATTCCTATATTCTTGAAAGAATTTATGTTACTTGTTGGCTTACTGCACTTACTTGGTGTCAGTCAGTCTAGGTGCTGGCATGGGCAACACACAATGCTCTTGCTATAGCGCTACATTACTACATGTTTAAAAGCAAGTAATCTCATTGATAAACGGGTCATTGTCTGTTAAATATTATAGTTGTGAGAGTTTGGGGAAAGTCTTTCGGTTGTTGCTGATATTTTGTGAAGAACGTACCAGAAGGTTTTAGATCAGTTGTGAAAGACTATGTAATGCATAGTAAATTATTTTTTTAAATACTAATTCAACATTACGCTTTGCTTTTGAATAAACAAACAATTTAACTGCACAGACCAAAAATTATGTCCCTATTTTAAGTATAAATGAGAAGGCCATTTAAACTGCTGGTTTACCAATAGCAATTTTGAAAAATATAACCAACACTAAGTTAAGCCACGTGGATGACAAAGCACATGATGAAATACTCAACAGGTCTCAAAACTCTATGTTACAATGGTTTGTTTATGTTGTATGGACTAGCCAAGAAAGGACTTTGTCTCATAAAAAGGATATCCACCAAATGACACAGGAATCGGTAAAAGAGAGACTGAGACTGGCAATCAGAGCCACTGTGCCATAGAAACCCTGCAAAAATAGCAACAAGAGAAACATGTTCTCTAAATAAATATGTTCTATAAAGACATAACACACTTTAACTTTGAAATGGATCTTAATTCAAAATCAGGTGACTTACCCCTGTTACCCTGAGAACACCCTCCACAGAAGAGAAGATCAGATAAAGAAGGCCTACAGCCACTAGCTTGGGTACTGTAGTTCCTAGCCTAGGTCTGAGTCGACAACAAAGGAATTACTCAAACAGAGACTCAGAACCAAGCTTATTATGACTCTTATTCATACATATGAAAATAGAACCACTAGGAAAACTAAGTCAGAAGTGCAATGTCTGAACTGAATATGTTATGTTACAATGACAAAATTCAGCATCAGTGACCATGATAAAAAAAAGGTTATAGCAGAACATCAGGTAGAAAGGTTAAAGAGCGCCCACTGCTTAAAATATGAAAGGAGCATAATAAACTCAAAATGGTTGCTGTATTATGTTAAATAGAGTCACGGAAGAGGCAGACTTTACTAAAAGAACTTTAGTACGTTATACTCACTTCACAATGCCATAACCCAGACTGACTATGATTAAGAGGACCCGAGCTAGGGATCTTTTCAGTGCAGACACAAGTTCAGCAAAGATAACAGCACTTTGGTCTGAAAACAAAGAAAGAGATATTATCTTATTATTGCTGAATGGCAATGTATTCGATAAAACCAGATGATGTCACAGCACTAACTGTAAGCTCCATGGTATGTGATTCTTTGGTATTCAGAGTAAAACACTGCCTTCTCCAGCATGCCCAGGACAATTACAGCACCGATACAAAACTGGATCCTGAGCAGGTCACGCCAATAACAGGCTAGCCAGAGGAGCCACAGAGCTCCGAACAGCACATACACAATGCACATAGTCATGAAGAACTGTGAGAACAAAGAGAACACAACTTCAGAACCACTTATTTGGCCTCACAGATGCCTGTGACTTTTACTATAGAAATGCCTTAGCACAAATCAACAAATTAACACTGATAATATTTGTTGCCGGAGTAGAAAAAAAAAAAGAGAAATGTTTCTAGAGAATTAAGGCTTTGCGATTGTTTCCAATGACTCAAACACTCCATGATTCAAGACTCACCATCATTAAAGGCCTGTCAGCTGGTGAGGAGTAGTCGTAAGAACCCTTCATTTCTACTGTCACTGTAAGCACACACAAAGGCTTCATTTTCATGTATGCATTTTCCTACTTCTGTTATCAAGCTAAGAGGAATTACTATAAAAAAGTTAAATATGTACTTGTAACTGGTAAATAGTCATTTGAATTGCTGGCTGCATCCTCTGTCTCTCTATTACTTTCATCTGGATATTGCAGTGTTTCGAACTTCACAATAAACAAATAGGGACTGTCTGTCCATGATTTGGCAACCATGTTAAAATACTGTATGGAACAGAACAGGAAATACAGCCATCCTTAGCATTGATCTCCAGATATTTTGTACAGATTAAGCTTGATCAAATGATGTCTTAACACGATTCTGTTAAAATGTGGAAACTGCATGAAAGGATTTGAGTGAAGTATTAGTGAAAAAGAACTCACCGGTTTATCTGTCAATACATGTTTGGTTTGGATTATGCTTTTGTCTTCCTGTAAGTAACAGATGTGAGATTAGCAGAAAAAACCAATAACTACTTTCCTCTCTGAATACATATACCTGTAATATAGTATAAAATGCATATATAGTATATACAGTAAAAATAATTGTGGAATGCTACCCAACACAATGTAGGCAAAATCTAAACAGAATTAGAATATAAACAAACAAACCAAAAATAATCCTGACTTTCTTACTTGAGGCTTGAGAGGCAGAAATGGATGAAATTCTTTGTAGTAAATCTACAATACAATAATGTTGTAATAATTATGCTGTAAAATTTGTTATGACATACAATACAGTGTAATAACAATGATATTTTGCATTGTATATTAAAAAATGGCTGAAGGTTTCTTCACACAGACCATAGGGGTGAGGAGAGCTGAACAGCTGTCGAAGTAGATGTAGCCTTGGCTGTAGAAGCCACTCCAGTCCTCCTTTAGCATGTGATCACAACCAAGCATGGTTTCTGCTGCACTGTCCTACAGGGTACAAGCTTCAGAGCTACAGTCAACAAGTTAGTACTAATGTCCTTTCCTTAAATTTCATGTATTCTTTCATGTGTCTCTTCTGATTTTTCTGAAATCACACTAAGACACCATTTCTTAATGTCTGCAGATTGTCTGCAGATTAAAGACTTACTGTAACAAAAGCAAGCAATTAGTCTTTAAACACCCACACAAACACACCTTGGTCTTATACTTAAGTGTTTTCCTAGCTACATTCCTTTGTAAAATGTTCTTGAACAGCTTTTCTGAATGAGAGTGTGTTTTTCTGCCCAAGAATTGTGTGTCATCTTATAGAGTTAAAAGGTTGGTTTTAAGGGAGTGTGATTTGAGTTTATAGACATTTACCTTGAAATTTGTCTTTCCTAGTGCAAGAAATCACTACTCTATGGCATGTCTGGTAAGGTAAATTAGCCTAGTAAACAATCTCATTTTTAGTCTAGAGCTTTAGCTTTCTCATTTTAGGACATTGTTCTTATACTCACAGGGGTGCCGAATACTTCATTGTAACAGATGGATGAGCGAAGATACCAACTAACATTAAAGGCCAACTTTTTCTGGTTACATGCTGCCTCCTCTCCTTGAACTGAATAAAAAGGAAAAGGGGCTTTTAGAATTACTCACCAAATTATTGTAAGGATTACATTACAATAATTCACAGACATCATCTGCATAGACTAAGCAAAACAGCATCAACCAACGATCATTCTGTTGAGAAAAAATGTCCAACTTGTCTAAAACTTACACTTCAAGAAGATGGAAGTGTTGGAATACAAAGTCTTGCGAAAAATGAAATCCTGTGGCTGAAAAACATAAACATGTTGAATAATACATTTCTGGAGCACTTTGTCTATGAACACAAAATGTCTTAAACAACGCAGTTTAACACCAGTTACATGACACTCAAAATAATCATTTAGTTTTGTTTTTTTTCTCTAGATTTGTGGAGCGTGAAAAAGCTAAATTATAGCTGGGACACAAATGAGTGACAAGCTGACAAACTGGAAAGAAAAAGTGAAATGTCCATAACACATCGTGCTGCAGATAGTAACTCAAATACACATCACGGTCCAATTGTACAGGATTACACTGTGATCTTTCACAATATTTTTTTATGTTTACAAGCTTTTCTGTCTGTACGAGCCATACAGTTTATGCTAGCCTTTAATGATTTCCTAGAAGCTGGAATTTATTCCCAAGACATGCATAACAAAATTGTGTGTGTGTGTGTGTGTATGTATGTATGTGTATCTCCATTACTCAGTTTTACTATACACACTGTTATGTGTAGTGTTCTTTACATGACAACAAGGAGGAAGAAACCAGACCAAATTCAGACAAAATGCATCCAGATGGGTTCTAAGAAAATACAATAGCGTTGTGTGTCATTATAATCAGCCCCAAGGTCAAAAAATGTCTATGAAATACATAACACAAAATAGATTTTTAAGACAATAAATACTACAGATTTGAAATTCTAAGATCAATAACTATTCAAGTTAGGTCAAGTTTCAGTGTAGCAGCTCTGACAACGAGGGGCGTGGCTTCTGTAATAAATTTGCATATGACAGGTGTGACGCTTACTTCCAGCTCATTAGTGTAGACAGACTTAAAGTGTAATTCGCATTATTTTAGAAGATTTCTGCTTTAGCCTGATCATTTAATTACTTTTTAACAAACAAACAAACAAAAACAAACAAACAAAAAAAACCCTGTTCAGGATGTACAAGCTAAATGTTTCTTTTTCTGAAGTGTGATTTGTAGAGTGTAATAAATCTATATTGTACCGAGACCACGTATAAACACTTAAACATTATGAATGTTATATAAACATTTGAGCTGTTGTGATTGTTAGCTAACTGAACTTGATTAGCCGATTGTCATGAGGAAGAGAACATCTATATCTTCTCCAAGTTTCATATGTAGACACTTACCTCGTTATTGTTGATTATTATATTCCACAAAGACACTTCCGCCCCGTATACATGATGTAACGATGATAAAAACAAACACAACGGCACAAACACACAAACACGTGTCATTTTCACAAAGCGATGTGGAACCTGTCAGCTCTGCTCCCTGAGAGCAGGTGGAGGCGGTTGCCATCGTGTGTTTACACAAAATCAGCCAATCAACGATCATCGCAGCAGCGCGTGACTTAACGTGAAGGTGTTGCAGTGTGACGGTGTGAGTTCGCGTGGAAATACGTGCTGTCGTGGTGTTTTATATTCCGGTCGACAGTGAAACCGGTTAAATGTTTATGATGTTCTGCTCGGTCAAGATGTCATGGTGGTGAAAACACGAGTTTAGAATGTGTTTGCGGTAGAATGCCGCATATGTCACCTGGAGCAGTTCCGGGTGGAGACGTTTACCTCCGGGAGTGGAGGGGAGGGGAGGGGAGGGGAGGGGTAGGAGGGAGGAGGGGGTGGCGGGGAGTAATTAATGAAGGGGAGTAATTAATGAGGGGGAGTAATTAATGAGGGTGGAGTAATTAATGAGGGTGGAGTATTTAATGAGGGAGGGTAAATACTGAGGGGGTTATTTAATGGGGGGGGTAATTAATGAGGGGAGTAATTAATGAGGGGGGTATTTAATGGAAGAGTATTTAATGAGGGGAGTAATTAATGAGGGGTAAATAATTAGGGGGAGCATTTAATGAGCGGGGGTATTTAATGAGGGGGTAAATAATGCGGGTGGAGTATTTAATGGGAGGTAATTAATGAGGGGAAGTATTTAATGAGGGGAGAATTTAATGAGGCGGGGGTAAATAATGAAGGTGGAGTATTTAATGAGGGGAGTATTTAATGGGGGTATTTAAGGAGAGGGGGTACTTAAGGAGAGGGGGTACTTACTGAGCGCGCAACTGCCTTTCCAAGCGCTCTTGAAGAAATTAGGAACTGTCATTTTTTTTATTTATTATTAAACATGACATAAAGGCAAACACATTTACTACAGTACTTTTCATGTTAGAATTTTATACAAACAGGAAATCAACATTTCTTCTTTAATGTAAAAAGTAGTTTAAACAGAAGCTGAAAAGGGTTTCATTACACAGCACCCTAGTCTTATTATTTAATTATATTAGTTTACACAAAGGAATGAAGTGACACTGGATGTAATAAATACAGTTTATCACATAAACACACCCAAAGATACGATACTAGTTACACGACTTATATCAGCAAAATCAGATTGGAATGATGGCGCACAACAAACACAGGAGTATCCGGTCATCTCCACATAGGGAGGGTGTGGGTACAGATTCTCATACCATTCACCCGAAAGCCACAAGCTCAGTCTACCTGTTTCACCTGATCATGACTCAGGTGTGGCTTCCTCTTGGTTTGAATGAAAACCTGCATCCACCCCGTCCTTTCTAGATAAGATCGGACAATCCTGCTTTAAGCGCAGCGCCCTGTTCACATTCAGATCGCGGTAAAACCAGCAGAGGTAGAAACCGACATGTGCGTATAGACGGTAGTTTACGGTAACTCCCCATCCATCTGGCAGAAATCTGCAGGTTTTAGTTGTGTTTGTGCGCGCTGTACCATGACAGTCGTTACGGTACGGATCTGTGTATACTGCGTGGTTTGGACATTTTGGATAGTTGTGTTATTTAGCCGGGTTCATTATTATTATTTTTTTCAAAGTTCATGTGGGTTTAATAAAGTGTGCGCTCTGGACATTATGTATCTACTTAGTTTACACATGTAAATTAAATGTAAATCAACAACAACAAAAAGCTTGGACAAATTACCTAAATACAATAATTTAGAATTTCGAATTTTTCATGGTTTGCTTTTCTTTAGTTCTTTCTTTCTTTTCTTTTCTTTCTTTTTTATTTGCATTTGCTTTTGCATTTTTCGTTTCCTTTCTACAGTACTCTTCTGATGCTCTTCTGATACCTTTTTAAGCCACAAGGGGGCGACTGCGACTGCTTGTACGTAATTATTGCGAATGTCTCCTCAAACTGATATTAGTATGCCTTTTGCATATCTGTTTTGAAGACCATGGGTTGGTCCACCCCATTAAAATGCCTATATTTATACTCACTAAACACTACATTAGGGATGCTGTATTAATACTGGACCGAGCCTCCCTTTTGCTCTCAAAACATCCTCAATTCCACATGCATGGATTCCACTAGATGCTGAAACGTTCCTTTGAGATTCAGGTCAGTGTTGACATGACTGCATCACACAGTGCTGTAGATTTATCATCTGCACTTCTCATGCTGCAAATATGCCATTTTACCACATCCCAAAGGTGTTCTACTGGATTCAGATTCTGTGAATGAAGGCCACTGAAGAACACTGAACTCATTGTCCTGTTCATGAAACCAGTCTGAGATGGATTTTGCTATTAGAAGATGTTAAAGATGTTAAATGGCCATGAAGAGATGCACATGATTAGCAACAGTACTCAAACAGGCTGTGGTATTCAAGTGATATTTGCTTGGTATTAACAGACCACAGAAAACATTCCTTATACCATAACGCCACTTCCACCAGTCTAGACTGTAGACACAAGGCAGGTTGGGTTCATGAATTCATGTATTCATTCATCACCTGTGTGTCTTAGCTGAAATCCAGATTTACCAGACCAGGCTACGTTTTTCCAGGTTCAACTGTCCAGTTTCTGTTCTTGGCCAACAGACATGGAATCTAAAGTGGTCTTCTATCTGAGCATTCTGAGTAAACTAACTGTTGTGTGTGAAAATTCCAGGGGATCAGCAGTTATACAAATGCCATGGTCAAAATGAATGATATTACATTTTTCCCCATTCTGATGATTGATGTAAACATTGTTTAGAGTCGCTGGCCCATATCTGCTTGATTTATGTATTGCACTGCCAATACATAATTGGCTGATAAAATAATTGCATGAATGTTTAGGTGTAGAGGTTTATACTCTGTGAGTGTAAACCTAGAAGCTGCCTCTAACATAGTCTAATTTTTAATTAAGAGAAAGAAGCAAATATAAATCCCTAAGCTATGTAAAGTTACTTAAAGGAGCAATAAAAATTAAGTCCACCATTTATCAGCACAAAGTATCTTTCACAAACATGATGGTGGCATGCATGGTCTCAGTGGCTTCGGAATCTCCAACGCCCAGTTCCTTTCTGTTATGTTTGTTTGTTGTATTTACTTTTACATAGATGTAGGTGACTCCTTACGAGGTATTGTCAACATGGATCAACTGCAGTTTGCCTACAAGGCAAACAGAATGACAGATGATGCAATCTCCATAGCCTTACACACTGTTCTGAAAAATGTGGAGCACACAAACAACTATTCCAGGATCCTCTTTGTTGATTACAGTTCAGCCTTTAATACTATAATTCCCAACAAGCTGATAATAAAACTGCAATATCTAGGGTTCAGTGCACATATGTGCAACTAGACCTTGGACTTCTTAACAGATTGAACACAGGCTGGGCAAATACACCTCATCCACCCTGAGCATGGGAGTGCCACATGAATGTGTTTTTAGCCTATTTCTAGACACTCTTTTCACATATGATTGCGTTGCCAGTCAACCTACCAGATGATACTACGGTAATTGGACTGATAACACTGCATATAGACAAGGGGCACAGAAGTTGCACATTATTATGTTTGTTTAGGTCTTGCACAGTGTCTATGGAAATCCTGTGCTCAGCCATTCTAATAGCTTAAGTAAATATATGTAGGTTTATATTGAAGATCATCAAAAGTAAATGTGTAGCTTATTGGAAATAACCTTAAGCATTAAATGAAACCAGGGAAATATGTTAGCACTCTTCAACAAAACTCCGGAAGAGAGTGTGGGATAGATGGATTTTTTATGGGTGCGGTGATGAAACACAGGAAAGCAACAGGGAGTGGATACACATTCAGCTTGAGCATAGTAGCTGTTATTTTTTCCAGCAATGTAGATATAAAAACAGAGCCACTATACAGCAAAAAGGGTTCATGTTTTGGGTTGTGAGAGATTTGAAAGTTTATTGAGTTCGAGTGATCTGAAAAATACGGGTTAAAATGTAAACGTCTATCATTTTTATGTCTTTTGTATGTGTTTAAAAACAATCTGTGACCAGATTCCTATAGGTCCAGGACGACATGCGGGTGTAGTGGCAAAAGTGAACATTCCTTGATGTGAGTATGGCAAGGCTCAGCTGTCATGTCCTGCCCCCAGACTCACGCACATGTTAAGAGCTATAAGCGAGAGAGAAGTGTTTAAATATAGCTTAGGAGATCTGCACAGCCTACAAGTTCTCACTGAAAGGGAACAATCGGAGTGTGGGCGTGCACATTGCTGGACTTCTGACAAAGCTGCATCTTTTATTAAGCTGAAAAATCTCCACTTGTTGGATTAGGTTCATTGGGTTTCTCCAAGGACATACTTTCCTTCCTTTCCGTGCTAGTGTAACTCCCGCCAGCTCTTCTTCACTTTTCATCCAGTCTCCCTTATGAAGATAAGGGATTGTTGCCACTCTCTGAGCTGCTTCTTCAGGGATATACTCAGGGCTTGAGAGGAGAGAAAGAGATGGTTTATACACCTGCATCAGTATGTGTGTGTGTAATATTACAATATTCTTGGACATGAGAAAGCAAGAGCATTGGGAGAAGCTACTTTGGAACTGCTTTCTAATGTCGGTAGTTGTCAAGGAATGCTGATGATAAGAGGAATCTGTTTAACAAGGGACATACTGATTATCTTCACTTGTATTTCAGGGACCATTGTGGGTAAGTGTGTCATCTTTATTAGTATTTTAAATAATAAACATGCATCCTTGTATTTAAACTTTAATTTTATTACTTTTATTTAGCTTTAACCATTTTACTGAGTTATACATTGTTCAAGTTACAGTCATTCAAGATTAATAGAAAAAAAGTGTCTTTCTTATTGTGTTTGTGTTTTTACTATCTTTGCAAAATGCTTGTGTGATGCAAATGGTTCAGAATTTTTTTAAATAAGAGAAATATTTAAAGTCTATCTTACTGTTCTCTCTAATTACTGACACGGTCTGAGTGTCTACATCATCTCTAAGTTCACAAAGAGCTGATAGTAATAGCTAACTAGTGAGATCATTGCTCAGGTTTAGCTTGTGAGCATGACAACATTGAATCGAACATTAATCTATACATGTAATACATGAATTAATTGTGTAAAGGAATCGCTGCAGATCTAAACGTTATGTACAATCTGAGCCTGACTATCTCAAAATACTGATGTAATTGGTGCTCACAAACACTTGGTGCTTTCTGTATTCTCTCTCACTGTATTTATGATCTGTAGGCTTGACTGTAAAACCTTTAGTCCTTTGACACTGTATCCAGGGGCCTCTGGGAAGTGCGGCATTCTGGATGGACACAGCAGGATCGATACTCAAACTCAGCATGTCTGTGGTGCCAGAGATCGTAGAGTACTGGCTTCCTAGTGTCTCATCTTACTCAGCAGCAGTTGTCATTTACACCTGGTTCATATAAAGCTGCTTATGTGTATAAACTTGCTAATGTACTTTATATGACAGGTTGTATAAAATTATACTGAAAAGACAAAGACAAGTGAACATTCCCAACTTACAATATATTATAACTCACCTGTTATCATGTACCTGCCACAAAAACAACCCAGAAAAACTGCAAAGTCTGTACTCACCTGAATGGTACACCTGCTTTATCAATAATCATGTTTGTATTTATTTAGTGGTTTTGCAGATTTTCCAGGGACACCTTTGCGATCTTTATTCTTCATTGTTTGACAGGAAACACCAGACTATACCTCTTGTCCAAGAAAATGACACCAGTGAAGACATTTTCTTTTTTTTTTCAGCCTATAGTAAGTCTATTGCATATCTAAAGGGAGGTTACTGAATCACTGGTCATTTGTCTTTTTCCTCTGTCAATTCCTTATTTCCTCCTCCACATTCTCTAAGAGAACTGACCATAATATTTCCCTTGGAAACAGACATGGACACATACAGGCTGAACATTTGGCTCTGAATAGGTTCATTGCACAAGTTTGTAGCCGGTGGTCAGCTGTATGTTTAGCCACTTCCCTTTCCTCAGTGGATTGCAAATTTTTGCAGAGCTATGTGTAGAATCTGGGGTTGAAAAAACAATCTAACATGCTTATCCTATAAAATGCACTGATGTTATATCCAGCACAAGTTTATTTCAGAGTAGATACCGTCTGCTACACATATTGAACATTTTCAATGGGATTTCCAAATTTTTTTTTTCCAAGTGTGACATTGCATACTGAAGAGATGAGGTTACCCATATGCATCCAGCACCAGAAAAGCATATATATTTGCTTCCACTTTAAAAAGAAATGGCATTCTGTCTCTTCTTATTAAGCTACAGGATTTTGGCTTCCTGACATTTTTAGAGTGATCTGGAGCACATGCAATTGTACATGATTGGAGATGACTGACCTGGTGTCATTTGTAGTGGCTATTAATAATACAGCTTGAACTTTACTTCTTTCTTGAACTCCACCCCCTCTAAAACTGCCTCATAAAGTTCCATAATATGATGTCATGTAACCAGAGAAGCATAAGTGCAATGGTTTTGGTTTACAAATGATTTACTGCATTTTGCTTTCTCAGGAGTGCTGGGAATGTTGTGCAATAATGATGGAGCAGGATGTTTAAGTAAATACCATTTTAACACTTGGCAAATACTTGCAAAAATCTTAAGAAATAATTATGTAAAAAGTTTATGTTCATATGACCTAGTTAACACTTAAAATGCCCATTCTAAATTCTCATAAAGGGTGCTTTTGGCAGAAGGCATATATATATACAATCAGTAGTTAAGGTGTGAGAAAGTGAGTGTTCTATATCCACTGCCTTCCTGCTTACTTCAGAGAGCTATAATTACAGGTTTGATGAGGACACTGTAGGGTGAATCCCTGTATGTAAAGTGATATTATGTCTGAGATGGACATGTCAGTAATACAGAGTGCACAGTTACAGGAATTACTGATGTCTAATATAAAAATAAGCACAACACTGTATACAGCAATACTACTTGGGCTCAGACCAAACTGTTACATGACTCCTTTATTACAGATATGCAAAGATGACTGGGATATCACAATGAGCAGAAGGAATTAAAAAAAAGTAAACCGTATTTTATTTACAAATAGCTACAGTACAGTAATTACCTCGTTCCTAGTCAATAAAACGCATAGAGGTAACAAGAGGTAACAAATGTTTATGACCCAGTGGTTGACATAATTAATGAACATACATTTAGAGCCTTCAAACAGTATCAGAGGATTAGTCCGTATTTTTTTATAGATGCATATTTGAGAGTGCAGTGCTTTTAATGTGAGTCAGAGCTGAATGTGCAATCGTTTCTAAGCTCTAGACGTCACGTCATGAACCAAACTGCTGCCGAGTTACCAAACCCTTATTTAGAGAGTTCTGTTTGTCTTCTGATTTGTCTAAATGTTCGTGTATACATTTGTAGTAGTAGTGTAGGAAAGGAGATGCAGTGTAGATCATATGGACTGGGGGATGAAACTCCACAAGTCTGGGGATGATTAGTTGATTCCATGAGCTTTCCACCTGCATATTAACAAAATAATTGAGTTATCAGGAATGTTTACTCTGGCACTGTAGTGTTTTAGTGTTTGTTTTTTTAAATTTACTTTAGTGTTGTTTAATAGGCCATTATTTAGAAACAATGACAAGTCCACTAAAAGCTTTGATTTTTTCAGTGGTATCACAGGAATGTGGAATCTGGACATCTGCTGGCCGCAGCCGGGTCTTTTAGTTATCTGAATTCAGATGCCAAATTAGAATCACAGAGCAATGCCAGTTCAAGCTTAGACAGCTCACAAAGTACACAAACCCCCATCAATCAGGATTAATTAATTTATATAAGTAATGTACCACACAATACATGAAATAACACTTGATCGTCTTTTAGTTTGAGTTATGTATTTAATGTCCACATAATATTACGTTTCATTCTGGCATCTGTATTATCCAGAAGGCAGTATGTCATTAAACACCAAGAGAAAATACCCAAGTAACATACTATAACTTGTTTTTGCTTTCATTATCAACCAGTAATTATGTGGGTTGTAAATCTTCACTATTCTGAAAACAAAGAATTACACAAACCTAGTAAAACAGACACAGCTCCATCTGTCCTTCAACAGATTTACAAATACCTTTCTCTAATAGGCTGCATATTTTTCTTATGGTGATCAGTGATTAAGTGACACTTATTAATCTTTAATGAGAACAACTATGGAGGACATATCACAAGCAAAGACCTGCATTTCTCTGACCAAGGAGAAGAATAAGTCTCATTCCTATATTTTGATGATGTGAAATGGTCGTAGACTGTGTCTTGCTGTATGCCTCACATATAAACTTCCACACATACCATATTTATGAGGACAAACTATATGTTACATTCTGTGCTATAGTTAAATGCTTTAAAGGCCTTCTTTAGGCTTTGGCATTGCGTATGAATATGAGAACATTTGTGTGTGACCATCTAGTTCTCCACCAGAGCATTACGGCAGCCTTAAACATAGGTTTGCAATTCGGCTGGTTGTCGTAACCTCTGTGGTTGTTTTAGACATTTGATACACCCTCAATGTATAAACACCACTATTATTTTAGACTTGTCTGGTGAGTTTTCTCTGACCAAAAGACAACAGACACCTCAATGTACAAATTAGAGTGACATCATTAAAATTCCAACAGCATTTCATCAGATTGCAAGTGGTTATTTAACATCTCCTCCAAAGTGGAATTCTGTGTACAGTACAGAGTTTATTTGGATTAAGGATAAAGATAACACAAGTACGTAAACACAACATGCAGTTTTAAATGAAGGTTTTTATTATTAAGGGAAAACAAAATACAAACCTACATGGCCCTGTGTGAAAAGTGTTTGCCCCTAAATCTAATAACTGGTTGGGCCACCCTTAGCAGCAAGAACTGCAATCAAGAATTTGTGATAACTTGCAATGAGTCTGTTACAGCGCTGTGAAGGAATTTTGGTCCACTCATCTTGAACCGCCTTTTTAAGGTCATGCCACAGCATCTTAATAGGCTTCAGGTCAGGACTTTGTCTAAGCCACTCCAAAGTCTTCATTTTGTTTTTCTTCAGCCATTCAGAGTTGGGCTTGCTGGTGTGTTTTGGATCATTGTCCTGCTGCAGAACTCAAGTTAGCTTCAGCTTGAGGTCACAAACAGATGGCTGCACATTGTCCTTCAGGATTTTCTGGTGGACAGCAGAATTCATGGTTCCATTTATCACAGCAAGTCTTCCAGGTC
The DNA here is from genome assembly GCF_030014155.1 of Tachysurus vachellii. NCBI lineage: Eukaryota > Metazoa > Chordata > Actinopteri > Siluriformes > Bagridae > Tachysurus > Tachysurus vachellii. Next base: position 14,632,683 of record NC_083469.1, read on the forward strand.
CTGAAGCAGCAAAACAGCCCCAGATCATCACATTACCACCACCACATTTTACTGTTGGCTCTTTTTCTGAAATGCAGTGTTACTTTTAAACAGACTTGCTTGTGCTCTCTGGGTGGAAGAAATATCATATTTTCCCTCTCCAGTCAATCACAGTAGCACAAGTCAACTGTGTGTGGAATAGAGAAGCTAGCACTTTTCTCCAAGTACAAGTACACCTCCCTGTAATTGGCTTCACATGTCTCAGAGGAGGTTTTTACTCTTCCTGGTTGGTAGCTGTCTTATAATAAGGGAACACTGATAGGCGTGCCTGAATTGGCTGTTGATCCAATTGGAGTTTTATTGATGGTGTTGTATGCTGTATCATAAAGTATATGGGATCATATACGACTAATAAATAGTAACACCAGACCCAATATATTGTACCACTACAATACACTAAAGCAAAAATGAAAAAGCAAAAAAGCATCTGGTGCAAAAGTTTGAAGTACTTTCGAAAAAAGCTCATAAACTTGTCATACTGCAGCTACAATTTGAATTGCATTTCCATCCATCTTTTATATATATATATATATATATATATATATATATATATATATATATATATATATATATATATATATATATATTTTCCATTTTTATGTCAAATAGCCATTACTCAGTGACACTGATTGTAAGAGTATTCCTATCTACTTTCTGAGATTGCCTTTACTGCTTTAGCTGGACATAAGGTTTCTTTTAGTTCAGTTATACAAATCAGCCCTGGCAGTTCAAAATGCTGTATCTTATCACCTTTAAATACTTCTCTCACATGGCCTTTACCCCTGCCAGGCAACACCTGGAACATGTGGAACTGACAGAGATAAGAAATGTTGGTTAAAAATGGTACCGAATTCCTCTTTTATCAGCTCATTCAACAAAACGTTTGTTCTTCTGATATATTCTTAATCTCTCATGTTTGAATGGGCTCAATGAAAGTCTGGACTACACTTTTGGTTACACGTGAAGTAGCCTTCAGCTTTGATATATTTTAATTTAAACATTCTTTAACTGAAGCATGTTGCCAATTCCTTTTTAGGTAGCTAAACTGCACATCGTTGCTGGCTGCTGTTCTTCTTCCACAAGGAATTACTCCTCTGCAAACAAAGATTATGTCCCAGCTGAAAGAACGTTTGAAGCCCCGAAACCAATGAAGACCTTTGTTTTGTCCGTCAATGTTTAAATGAATTAAAGAATACATTGGTGGTGACAGGCCATATGATTTCACTGGGATCTGAACATCTGTAATTTATCTTAAGCCTTATTTGGAACTAAGTGAATGGTATGATGCAATTCAATGTTATTGCTTTAAAGAAAATCTTGACTGCACACACTAAATGGATTTTTTTGGTCCAAATATTTTTAATTAGGTAAGCATTATTAAATAAACTTTATTTATTTTGCAGATGTACTGGGGTACATTTATTATACAATTTATTTATAAATGTACATTTTTTATGAGCCAAGAAGGGTGTAAATCACCCAAAAACTGAACTATCCATCATTCTATTTTCAGAAATTAAAAATGCACAATTTCTTTTCATTTATATTTGTAATTTAATGGAAAAATACATAGAGCATAGTGGTTTTCTCCAGGTACTCTGGTTCCATCCTTGAGTCCAAAGAAGCTGTGTGGTAGTCTGATTGGCATCTCTAATTTTTCTGCAGTGTCCATGACCCTTATTATGAAGTGGTACAGAAGATGGATGGACTATATTTGAGAATTAGTAAACAAAATTCTTATTTGTACCAAATATAGAGACAACATGAGGTCCAAAGGTGACGGAGTGGACAGCCCAGCTAATGGGGTTCTGGTTGTCCATGAGATCAGTGGAGAGCAGGAGGAGGATTTGAAACTGCAGAAGAGCACTGAGAAGAGCATCAAGGCCAAAGCTCAGCAGAAGGAAAAGGAGGCGCCTGTGTCAGAAAGTGAGGATAAATCCACAATGAAAAATAACCAAAGATTAAGTCTGGAGGATCTGTCCAAAAATAACCTTCTAAAGCTGCTGGGAATCATGGAGGGTGAAATCCAGGTGCGATTTTTCATGATTTACTTGCAGTTTATATAATGTATGTATTTAAAGTGTTTAAGTTTACCAAAACATTTATAACATGAGCTGAATAATTTAGGTGCATCCAACACAACTAGAGTGAATAGATAACATTATAATTCAAGCTACATTGAGATGTTCACATTTGTTATGTTATACAACAAGTTATATTTTGCACCTTCATATTGAGTTGCATATATCTTTACAAGCTGAGATGCTGAATCAACATTTCAGTGTGGTCCACACATTTTAATGTGGTATTAGAATAACTCTGATGGTCCACATTGCATCACTCTTGATGTGATTGGCTGGTAATGTTCTTTTCACAACACTGACAAGCCTCTCATTTAAGAGATTAATTGTTCATGCTGGTTCTCCTGTTATCAGTATTAATGCCAGTCTAAGTCAGCATTAGGCACTGTGTCAGCCAGCTTGTCCTTGGTTCCTGACAGTTGGCCATTAACACCTTGTCACATTGTGGCTTCCTGTATAACTCAATTCTATTATGCTACAGAGGCAAAAGAGTGCTGATAAATGTTTCTTTCTATGTAGATGCAGCTCATGGTCTTGATCCTGACTTATTCACAGCAATCATGTCTTTATATTTAGTTCATTTGTAGTTGCACTTAGTATCATGTATGGCTAAGCTTGGGCCTCTAAGCTACAGCTTACAAAACCCTTTACACAATTTAATACTTTTTATACTTTTGTCTGTCTATCTCTCTGTCTACAGTCATGTGTGAAAAAATTAGGACACCATTAAATATTCAGTTCTTTATTAAGAAATATCAACATGTCAATTTCTTGTTTTAATTTGTACCTACAGTATAGATGAAAGTGATATAATTGGATGTAAACAAAGAAAATCACTTTGTTTTCGTTTATCCACTCATTTTCATTAAACAAAAGAAAATCAACAAAAATGAATATTTAAACGGAGGAACAATTTAGGGCAGCCTAATAATCCTAAAACCTAAATGTCCTAATAGCTAGAATTTCCCTCTTTGGATGAAATAAACTCAAAGAGACGTTCCTTGTAGCCATCTACCAGTTTCTGACATCGACTGGAAAAAAGATTCCACCACCCCTCAATGCAGAATTCTTTCAGCTGTGTGATGTTTGACGAGTTTCTTGCATGCACAGTGTGTTTCAAATCACCACACAGTATCTCAATAGGATTTAGAGCTGGGCTTTGACTTGGCCATTGCAGAATTCTCTGTTTTTAACTTTTCAGTGAGTCCTTGGAGGATTTAGTGGTACATTTTAGGTCTTTGTCATGTTTTAAGGTCCAGTTCTATTTCAGCTTTAATTCTTTGACAGATGGTCTCACAAGTTCCTCAAGCACCTTCTGATACAATGTAGAGTTCATGGTGGATTCTGATGATGAGCTGCCCAGGTCCTGCTGCAGCAAAGCATCTCAAAACCATAACACTTCCATCTCCATGTTTCACAGTTTGTATAAGGTCCTTGTATAAGGTCCTGAACTTCTGCATTTGGTTTATGCCAAACATTCCCTCTGTTATAGTGTCCAAATAATTACATTTTTAACCTTTTTTCCAAAGCACATTATACCAGAAGTCTTGGTCTTTGTCTCTGTGTTCTTTCACAAACTTCAGTCTTGCTCTCAAGTTTAAGCCCTCCTGTAGGTCCTATGATGATATTTTAGGGTTTTTTTAGAGACTTCTTTAAGGATGCTCTTGGGGTGTATTTGCTTGGATGTCCTGACCTGGTCAAGCTGGCAGTTATTTTAAATGTTCTTCACTTGTAAATGATTTTCCGGACGGTGGAATGGCTGATTACAAATTGTTTTTAGATCTTTTTTTACCAGACTCGTAAGCATCAATCTTCTTTCTGAAGTCTTCCGCAAGCCCTTTGTATCTCACCATGGTGATACCTCTCAGTTCAACAATTAAAGCAATTCAGCAAACCAAACTGAATGTTTGAGGTTTAAATAAGACAAACCTTCTTCAAAATGCTCTGTAATAATCCATTTTAAGTACAAATAAATTGGATACAATTATTTACAGGTGTGTCACATTAGTCACATTTAATAAAAAAAATTCTTTGGTTTTATTTGCTAAATTATATTACTTGAATCTTTCAATATTGTTAAAATGAAGATTAAATAGCTATATCTTTAACTATTAAAAAAAATCACAGGCTTTCATGGGGTGTCCTAATTTTTTCTTACGACTCACATCTATCTATCTATCTATCTATCTATCTATCTATCTATCTATCTATCTATCTATCTATCTATCTATCTATCTATCTATCTATCTATCTATCTATCTATCTTTTTCACTGCCAACAGCTCCACCTAGTGTCAACAATATTGTTTTCCTTTTCTCTGACTTCCTTGAGTAAAGTGAATTTAACATGACACTTGGAGATATTTCTGTTGTGCAGGAAATTATTATGAATTAAGCAGAAAGTACTTTTTATGTAGGCTCAAAAGGATGTGATCCGGGTGCTCAGGTCTGAGCTCAGTCTACCAGAGAAGCTTGAGTCTCATTACAGCTCAGCATTTCCCACCAAACCACTGAAGGCCCTGCAGAGAGATGGCCTTCTTATCCACAACCACATACAACATGAAAATGTGTATGAGAAGCCCATGGCAGAGGTATGTACTGTGTAGAGTGTATTGTATAGCATTATTCTTTTAATTTATGGATAATTTTATACATTTATGCTGATAAAAGTAGGACCACTGAAATGTTAACTAAATAATTGTTTAATAAGTACATATTGGCTGTCAGGATGCAAACATTAATTATTGGTTATGTGTATAATCTATACTGTTTGTTGTTAAATAAATGTGTCCTGTGGTGGTATGTCCATCTGACTCAGTTGGACAGGCTTAAAGAGAAGCACAGAGAAGCATACCGACGCATGCTGGAGCAGTTATTACTGGCTGAGAAATGCCATCGTCGTGTTGTTCATGAGCTGGATCTGGAGAAGCGCAAGCACATAGACTACATGAACAAAAGTGATGACTTCACTAACCTGCTGGAACAAGAGAGAGAACGGTAAGTGGATGGATAGGGCTGTAGATGGATGGATGGGTTGCCATGTGCAGCTAATTAGCATGTTAAACAGAATGTAACACAAATCTTTCATATAGTAGTACATTTACAGCATTTGGCAGACGCCCTTATCCAGAGCGACGTACATAAGTGCTTAAATCTCTAACATTGAATACATTAATGCTGGCTCACTAAGTTACATACTTAAGATACCATGAGTTTAAAACATAGTAGTATGCACTATGGGTCAGTGTTAGAATGATGATATTAGCTGATAGAATCAGAAGTGTCAGCATGGTAATGTACCATTCAGGGTGGCTTAGAGTATATAAATATACATAAAGCTTTCTCATAGCACAAACCTAGGCACCTGGATTGTTGTTGGGAAATATATAGACTATACAGAGAAGGAAGATATATTTTGTGAATGAAGCTGATACAGAGTGGGTCAGAGTCTCTTTCAGTTAATGCTGATTTTAACCAGTGTTATACTAATAAATGTAGACAAAACCACAGCCTTCACATTTACAGATCATACTAAACATATACTTTATATTCAGTTTTTTGTTATTGTTGTTTTCATATCATTTGGCTACTGGTGTTAAATAATTATGGATACAGATGACGGATCAAAAGACACTGAGGGTAATATTTTGGGTGGAGAACTGCATCAGAGTACAGAATACGAAACCGCCACTGGATTCACAGGGAACAAAACTTAAAGTCTTAAAGTAAAAACCAAGGGTAAAGATTACAGTTCAGTTATTTAATGAAAAATTGGTTAACAGATTTTAATACAGATAAGAATTTTAATTTGATAAATGTTTTATGATGTGCAAGTGTTTTTATTGGTTTTATTAATAAGGTCTGTGCAACAAGAAACCATTTGGCCTTGGTCTAATATGAAAACATCTGGATTATGTTTCATATGATTGGTGGAAAAGAAAGAATATCTTTGAAGATGTGAATATTTTAAAAATGAATACATGTTCTTGAACATCATGTGAATCTGTTATGACATGTCATTTCCTACACAATCACAAAGCTCTTGAAAATGAGCCTTCTTCAGGACAAGCATTGATATCGCCATCGTGCCTTCATGTTTTTCAATAACAGCCTTGAAAGGCTACCATCAACACCATGTTTCATGATTTTTGAAATGAATTAATGCACACATATTCTGACACACAACTGCAAACATACATATGCCAGCACTCACATATATTCCTGCACTCCCATATAGCTCCAACATGTCACACATGTTTTTTGTGTCATCTGAGATTAGACAACTCGCTTATGAAGAAAAGCAGATCTGTTGCTTCGGGATTTGTGTATCAGTGTTTTTACGTTACAATCTTTATAGGGTTTCTAGGTCATTGCAAATATTCTGAAATAAAAATAAATTCCAATTGTATCTCAGTTTTACGAACACCCCATAAAAAAGGTCTTAACAACAGTGATACTAAATTAGTAGCGTTTTGAAATGTTGTGCAGATGGTGTATAGTCAGTGTGAGTATACGCTGTGCTGACTTCCTTTCCTGCCCATGTACTTTGAATGCAATTTGCATTGCTCCCCTTTCTTTAACAAAATAAATTTGGGTGCTGACATGCAAACAAGGGACAGCAGTGTTAGCACTCTTAGTAATTGTAGTGCTACAAAGAGATGTACTCAAGTGAATTTTTAAAAAGTATATGTCTATAGATAAGACAGTCCAATCCTGTCAGTATCCACAGCAAGGTATTTCACTGCAGAGATTCTTAAGGCTCTGCCATATATGGGCAGCGTGACATCATCAGCCAGTTTGGTCAGGAGGAGTTTTGAACAAATTTCCCTTTATCATAGTCATGATAGCATGTGTGGAATGTCACAGGCATATTCCCACAGAGTAACAGGTCTGGCTGATGGCTTCTATCCTAGATGCATGCCACTTACATAATTAGGAGCATGAGCACATGTATGGAACAACTAGATGGTAAGTCCTGATGAGTCAAATTGATTTCTCATTTGCAGTGTGTCAAGACATACAGTATACATTGTTTATACAAATGCTTACAGTGAGGCTATGTGAATTAGCACCAGATACTGCTAACATGCACTGTTCCCCTTTGACTATCTATCAATATATAAGATTTTTTTTGTTATTTATTGTTTTACATATTTTTATATTACAAAAACAGATACTTTGTCTTTCATTTTAGTGAAATGAGGATTAGGTGCAAGCTGGGAAAACCACTTTCATAGAAAGACAGTGTGAGAACCATAGAATGGTGTACACAGCCAAGCTTGGGTGCTTATTTAAATATTCACTTGCATTTTGGATTTTTAGTCACGGTGGCAACAGTGAAAGCGGGGAAGTGTAGAAGTGCTTTTGTCTGGCAAAGCTGCCTATTCGTGCTAGTTTGGGTCTCCAGTGGATTTCCATTCATGCTTGGTAGCATTTGTACAAGAAAAAAAATTCTACCCACGGAATAATTTCTACTCCAGGAATTGATTGAATGGCTCAACAACAACAAAATTGAACCTTTCCTAGTATGTCAGGAACATGTTGATAACTGTTTTCTGTTGATTAAATGTGTTTGCATTGTTGCACTGTTTCAGATTGAAGCTGCTGTTGAAACAAGAAAAAGCCTATCAAGCACGAAAAGAAAAGGAACACTCAAAACAACTGGAAAAGGTTCGTGGAGAGCTGAACAAGTTAAAATCTTTTGCACTTATGCTGGTCGATGAACAACAACTTCATCTGGAGCAAATTGACCAGCAAAGCCAGAACATTCAAGACCTTCTCCAAAAACTCCATGAGAAAGAACAGAAACTAAGTGAACTTGAGGGCAAAGCAAAAGAAGACAAACAGAAGCTCTTGAACCTTGAGGTTGAGTTTGAGGTCAAGGATTCGAACTTTGCACAACAGTATGATAAGATGGCAGCGAAACTTGCCAGCCAAGAGAGTCAGTATCAGCAGATGTGCATAAAACAAGCAACTCTTTTACAGAAAATTGAGGAGCTGGAGGAGACGAATGCAATTCTGCAGAAATCAGCAGAGGAGCTGCAGGAGCTGAGGGATAAAATCAGCCAGGGACAGTGTGGCAACTCCAAATTGATGGCAGAGTTAGAGAACTTGCATAAGATTGTCTTGGAGATGGAGGACAAAGATGAGGAGATCACTAAAACAGAAAATAAATGCAGCGAGCTGAAAAGAACACTTCAAACTGAGGAGGTACACAACAAGGAATTAAAGTTGGAGGTGGAAAAATTGCAAAAGAGGATGATGGAACTAGAGAAATTAGAGGCAGTCTTCAATATGGGCAGGAATGAATGTGCTCAGCTACATAATGCACTGGATAAAGAAAAAGCCCTTACAAAAGAACTGGAAGATGAGCTAGTTACCATTAAAATTCGCATGAAAGAGGTGGAATCATCTGAATTGAAACTAGAAAAATCAGAGATGTTCCTGAAAGAGGAGCTAATGAAGCTCAAGTCTGTCACTGTAATAATGGCCAATGAGAGCAAGAACCTGGCAGAGAGAATAAGATCTGAGGAAAAGAAGAGAGAGGAACTGGAGAAACTGTATACAGCAGAACAGGAGAAGGTTATGGTTGTTACTGAGCGATTGATAGAGGAAAGTAAAAAGCTCTTAAAAATAAAATCGGAGATGGAGGAAAAAATAACTACCTTGGTCAAAGAGAAGGATGAGCTGAAGGTTACCACTGAGGAAGAGAATTGTAAAGGATTTAGCTCCACAGTTCATATGAAAAAACATCTACATGATGAGGTGAAAGAAGAAGGAAAGGAGTCTACAAACAAGGGGTTAAACAAAGAAGTAGGGAAGCTTTTAAATTCCAGTATACCAGATGAAAATAAAGTTATAGAACTAACCAGAGAAATTGAAAGGTTAAGGAAACGTCTCAAGCAGCTTGAGGTTGTCGAGGGAGATCTGATTAAAACAGAGGATGAGTATGATATGTTGGAGAAAAGGTTTAAGAGTGAGCAAGATCGGGCAAACGCCCTTTCAAAGCAGGTGGAGGAAATGAGGACTCAGATAGCATTGAGTAAGGTAGTGGAGAGAGAAGAGGCAGTTGGACAAGAAAGAGAGTTGTGGCGACAGAGCATGTTAGAAGAAACCAAAAATAAAGACTTGCAACCAGATGTTCAAGCTCTCAAGGAGAAGATACATGAGCTTATGAACAAGGAGGACCAGTTTACACAACTGCAAGTAAACTACTCTGTTCTACAGAAAAGGTTTCTTGAGGAGGAGGACAAAAGGAAATGCATGGACAATGAAGTACTCAATCTTACCAAAGAGCTTGAGATTACGAGGCGCTACAGTCGTGCCCTAAGACCCAGTAACAACGGAAGAAGGATGATGGATGTTCAAATGACGTCAACAGGAGTGCAGACTGACGTTGGTGAAATTGAGAGAGGGAGTGATGACAATGACACTCCTGCAGTGTTCATTAAAAAGTCTGTCCAAGAAGAGAACCACATCATGAACAGCCTCCGACAGAGAAGCCTTAAGAAACCTACTGAAAGGCCATCGGTAAGGGAGCTCTACCCTCCACCAGCTACTGACCTCACATTAAAGAAATCCTGGATACCTTGGATGAAGAAGAAAGTAAGTCATGCTTCAGAAAAACCTCTGCATATTAATGAGGAAATTACACATTCTGAAATAAAAATGACTCAAAAACAAGGCCAGCCATTACACATTCGACTGACTCCTGACCACCAGAACAGCCTGACAACTCTACAGATCAGCAGCTCTCCTGCAGAAAACATCCTCAGTGCTAGAATAGCCACTCCCTCATGTGGTGTTAAAAAGCCCCAAATAACAATCATTCCTTCCACTGCTGTTTCTCCAAATTATCGAGCCAGAGAGCCAAAATATCCAGAGAGAGCAAAATCTCCACTGACCATCACAACTATCTCAAGAGCTAAGTCCCCAGAGAGCATTAAGACCATATCTATTGACAGACCAACATCACCAATATCCCTTTTACCGGTTAGTACTTCTGCCTTGGCACATACTTCCAGCTCCCCAGAGTCTCAGGAAATGATCACAGGCCGAGCGGTGTTCAAAGTGACTCCTGAAAAACGAATGGTCCCAACACCAATTAAAAAGTGTAACTCAAATGCTAATATCATTACCACTGAGGACAATAAGATTCACATTCACTTAGGCTCACAGGTCAAAAAGCCTATTGAAAGCAACAGCTTGATGGTTGTGGCTAGAGCTGATGATGTAGCAAATGAAAGCAAAGAACTTTCTACAGGCACTGTGCTACGCTCACCACGTCATGCCACAATCAGTAAACTAGCATCAAACAAAGTAACAAGCAGCCTCACCATCACACAGGTCACCCCTGCACCACCCAGACCAACACTTTCTGTGGTAAGTACTGTGCCTGGTGTCAACTGGGAAACATTACCAATCAATTAATGTTTTATTATTTTATAGATCAGAATTATGATACAGTGAAAATATTTTTGGCTTTAGGGTTAACTAGAAAAATTAAATGGCCAGATGGATTCCATTATATTGTTATTTTGTTTATCATCACCATTATCATGCTGTAATTTATAGTTCCATCAAACTAGAATACTGGAATTCAGCTTTGCTTGTAAAAAGTAAGAGAGCTTGGTTCCACTAATTTCCACTGTTCCTTTTTTTTAGCAGCCTGTTATGGACCCTCAGCCACCCCGATCTGGGCTCACTCGCATTCCTGTGTCTCGGGGAATGAAAACTGGGAAGGCTGTGGCGTTGGGAAGCCCTAGTAATGTGAAGATGGAATCAAAAGTGGAAGGCCAGTCCATGTGTATTGAGCTGAATAAACCATTGATAAGCAGCTCAACCCTCCAGAACAGTGGAAAAAGCTAAATAAGTGCATACGGATTTATATAGGCCAATACAGACCCCTAATGCTGAATGGACTGTGTATGGACAATTAGATACACAGATTAGTTTCATACTTCTTGTTTCTCTCTCAACAAAGCAATGATCTATCTATACAAGATACATTTTTCTCCAAAAAGATAAAATATATGTCACTCTAACTTACAATATCTGGGCAAACTGCCATTTTTAGGGTCAGCTTTAAATCTCTAGTACTTATCAGAGTGTTGCTTGCAGTGCCATTACTATGAAGGTAGTTAAAAATAAGCCCAAATCATGGATTTAATACATTATACGTTTTGTAAATGTTTTGGTTACTATTACAGAGGCAAAGCTTCTTAATGTGTAATGTTTTTACTTTTGCTTATGAGTAAAACTAACTGTTTTACAGAAAGACATTCAGTTTTATTTTATTCTGTCATGTTTTAGGTGAAGAGGCTGCAAATGTGTTTTTACATAGGTCACCAGATTAAATACACTGCATAATAAATACATGATTGCATATATATATATATATATATATATATATATATATATATATATATATATATATATATATATATCAGTCCGTTGGGTGTTCAAATTCCACTTCTGTGTACAGACACTGCATGTTCTTATTGTGCTTCTGAGGTTTTCTCTAGTACTTCAGTCTCCTGCCCAGTCCAAAGAGATCCAATATACTGTATTCTTAATGGCGTCTCTAAATGCAACTGTGCCCTACAATGGGTTGACACTCTGTCCCTGGTGTCCCTGTCTTGTGCCCTGAGGATAGGATACAATCTGTTTGGATGATTATATTATCTTACCTTAATGTCAGGTATTTCTCAGATTCATCAACAGTTTTAGTAGCACTGATCTCAAGTTATGTAACTGTTGTCAAATAGGAGATGCTTAGACCTTCAACAAAGTCATACAATGACTTTTGATGTAGAACTTGATTAACTTTTTCCACATCTTAAATGCCGATTTCATACAGCCACTGTTCCCTGGACTCACTTTTATGAGTACCCGCTGGACTACAGCTAGGTCTTAATCATCTAAAGCTATGGTGAGGAGAAACAGAGTTTAGCGGATGAAATGTTACAAAGACAGCTTCAAGGTGCACATTGCTGAAGGTTTAGCCAGGCCTGCGTACGCAAAAACAAGAAAGTATCTAAGCTTTACTAACATGACCTTCTAGGCCGGAGGCAACAGCAAATTTCAAATTCACACTCTATCAAAGTTAGATTTTTTTTATTTATTTTAGCCAAAGTAAAAAAAAAACAACACAGCATGATTTCTAACTTCTGATTGGGTGGACAGCTTATAGCCAACTGATAATAATCTACATTAAAAAATAATTGGTGCCCCCCTGCCCACTCCCCAGGACTTGTACGACACAAGAACCAGAAACCGGGCAGGAAAAATCACCACTGACCCTTCACACCCTGGACATAACCTCTTTCAGCTCCTTCCTTCTGGCAGGCGCTACAGAACTTTGCTTACTAAAACTGCCAGACACAGGAACAGTTTCTTTCCCCAGGCAATCACCCTGATCAACAACTCACCATAATTATATTCACTGCTTCATATCTATAAGTACTACATTATCAGGACTGTCAGTCATCAAATCATCTGTATATATTACACACACTACTGCTGCTGTATATTGTACAAAAAGCATAATATTGTACAATATTGTTATTTGCACTCCCACACTTTATGTACATAACTAATCTTTCATATTCTATATTTATATTTAATACTCATTCTGTCTATATTGTATCTCATTGTCTGCATTGTCTTGTATAGTTTGTATAGTATAGTGTTATTTATGTCTGTACTTTTGAGAGTCACAAACAGCTGGAACTAAATTCCTTGTGTGTGTCAACACACTTGGCCAGTGAACCTGATTCTGATTCTGATTCCGAAGATACTCACCATTTTTTTTTTCAGTTTACCATTTCTTTGCAGTTAGTGGTTGATTAATTTATCGTCACAACTTTATGTATTGTGCGTTGTATAGTTTTTTAACATATAAAGCAAGCCCGGTGCTGCTTGTGTCTATGTTTCTATCACATCATAAGATACAGAGGATTCTGTTTCCAATGTCGGACGTTTATAATTTCTGGTATTTAGCGGACACCCTTATCCAGAGTGGCTTACATTTTACTGTATACACCTGAGCAACCGAGGGTTAAGGGCCTCACTCAGGGGCCCAACAGTGGTAGCTTGGTGCACTTGAACCCATGACCTTTCAGTCAGTAGTCAACACCTTAACCACTAGGCTACTACATCCCTCCGTATGCCACTACTGACGAGAACTTTTTTACTTTTTGGTGGTTTTAACAACTTGAAAGCGGCATGTGAAGGGTGTGTGGGGGAGATTTACTTCCACTGAACCCCCACTATACTTTGTACCAGCTCACACTAATATAATATAGGCTGGAACCTTCCCTAATGACCATATCCCCGGTCAATGAGCGAATGTGGGCGTGGCTAGTTTATTAAACGCTTCTACACCTCTCACGTAGCCAGGTCTATCTTACACACTATTGGCTACAAGCACTTCCTTCCTTACTGCTTCGTACAGCTGTAGAGAAAAGCTTCACCCTTCGCTGCTAGTTACTTTACGGTGCGTCTGTTTAGCTCTAGACAGTCCGTAGGCGTTACAACTCACCTCTGTTACAGTTAGTAAAAGTTTCTTTACTATCTGTTGCGTTTAGAAAGCTTATTATTAGTGAACGCAGTCGTAATGGCGTCCGCTTACAGCGCGAAGGAGGAAGACGGCCACCGTTCAGGATCCGCTGCTCCAGGTGGGTCGAATGCTGAGAAGAGCCAGAAACCGGAGAACACGGCGTTTAAACAGCAGCGTCTTCCAGCCTGGCAGCCGGTCCTTACAGCCGGTACCGTGCTGCCTGCGTTCTTCATCATCGGTCTCCTCTTCATCCCCATCGGCATCGGTCTCTTCGTCACGTCCAACACAATCAAAGAGATCGAGGTAATAAATAAAGTTACATTTTTATATCAGGTGTATATTTCAAATTCTATAAACAAGTCTATTTTATATTATACTAAATTTCTTGTTCAATTCTATTTGATTTTTTTTTTTGAGCACTTGATATTCTTCAAGCTTGTTTTGGGTTTTAAAAGATTTTTTATTTGAACACTATCTGTATTGATTAATCAGGTGTATATTTCAAATTCTATAAAAAAAACTATTAAAGTGTATGTATAATAAAAAATAAATAGACTTTAATAGATTTTTTTGTTTTGCTTTTGTTTTGCTTTGTGTGCTTTGTTTCAGATCGATTATACTGGTGTCGAACAAAGCAGTCCGTGCTTCATCTGCACACAGCCCTTGGGTTTGAACTACACATGCAAATGCTCTGTCCCCTTCACCCTCCAAGAGTCATTTGAGGTAAGCTGATGACATTTATCCTCAGGTATGGAGGTTTGATACTTTCTAAACTGTTTATTATTTACAGCTGGATATTTTTGGTCACTGATCCATTTTGGGTAATCTATACGTCTGACCATTAACACAACACTCAGCCTTGGTTTTCATTTATTATTCAGTGGTAGAATACAGGCCAGGGTTGTGCTGTGTGATGCAGTATTGCAGTGGGTAGCAATGCCACTTCAGAACTCTAGGGTTCAATCCTGGAAACCTGTGCCGGTTTTCTCTGGGTTCCCTAGGGGTTCCTCTGGGTTTCTGTGGGTTCCTGGGCAGTAGGGTGATTGGCGAAGATGAAACGTCCTTAGATGTGAAATGAACGAGTGAGTGAATGTACACACTGCATAGAGAACTATGATGGACCGGCATTCCCGGCTAGGGCATATTCCCGTCTCAGACTCCTGGGATACGATTCACGAAAGAGTTTGGAGTCTGTAATATTTTGCCAGAGGAGTGTAAGCATTCTTAAAGGAATGGTTCAGGGACAAAACAAATTTACCCAAATTGTCCACATGGATGAGTCATTCAGTGGCAGAATCTGCCTAGACAGGCAAATTTAACATCTCTCTAAACTTTCTTTCACCCTTGTAATAAGCATTCTTAATATTTCTTCACTTGTGAGTGCTAAACAAAGGGATACAATATTAAAACAGCAAACATATTTTGATTGATCCATCACTTTTTAAATGGGAGTAAAATAGTGTAAATTTTTGTACAAATATGTCTGCAGTGTTTTCATATTGAATGTTTACTAAACTGCATTATATACAGTAAAAATTGTAGAAAGGGTGAAACATGATTTTTTATCAAACTTAGAGAGATTGAACTGTATTCTCCTCTCTCAGGGCAATGTGTTCATGTACTATGGACTGTCGAACTTCTATCAAAATCACAGACGTTATGTCAAGTCAAGAGATGACCGACAGCTCAATGGAGTGACATCTGCCTTAACTGTAAGTCACTATAAGATGGTATTAATACTTTAGTTTCTAAATATCTTTTGAGTGAAGATATTTTTAATCTGTATGTGTTAATCTGTCTGAACAGAGTCCCACCAAAGACTGCACGCCATACAATTTAAATAATGACCTGCCAATTGCACCATGTGGTGCTATTGCCAACAGTCTTTTTAATGGTAATAAGGTTATAAACTACATTTGAAC
Organism: Tachysurus vachellii; assembly: GCF_030014155.1. NCBI lineage: Eukaryota > Metazoa > Chordata > Actinopteri > Siluriformes > Bagridae > Tachysurus > Tachysurus vachellii. Next base: position 14,648,284 of record NC_083469.1, read on the forward strand.
TGATACATTTTGACATATATAATTGTATGTGTAAGTACAACACCAAGACATTAATTTCCTGTCTGTTGTTCCACTCTAAGACACGCTTGAGCTGTTTTATATCCAAGACAATGGGAATAAAACTCGGATTCCTCTTATGAAGAAGGGCATTGCTTGGTGGACTGACAAGTTTGTTAAATTCAGGAACCCTGCAGGAGACAACCTAACAGCAGCATTTGAAGGTATTTAGACACTCTTTAATAGATGTTGAAATATTACAATAAAAGAAAAAACTGTTAGAAGCAATAAAACAGGATATAGGATAGGTATAATTAAGCCACTTAACTTTTATAAAAATATGCTACTATATATATATATATATATACATATATATATATATATATATATATATATATATATATATATATATATATATGTATATATCTCGAAATTGCCCCAAGGGTAGTGTGGTGTGTGTGTACTTCATCCAGGATGTGTCTTTTCGTTATGTCCAGTTTTCCCAGTATATGCTCCGGATGGCCCTAACAAGGAAATTGTTACTAAAGAGAAGTGAAATAAAAAGACACAAAGTAATGAATTCAAATTTAAATTAAATGATGGAATAGAAATGAACATCTTGAAAGCTATAACCAGGATTGGGGTGTAGAGCTGCTTTATACACAATTTCACACTTTTCCCTTTATACTTCTGAGTGAAGTTTTTGCAATTAAAAACTAGTTTAAAACTGTAAAACGCTTTGAGAAGTTTGTAGAGCATCTTAAAGGTAGTGTCCTTGAAGCTCAGTTAAACCCTATGTTTTACTGCTATGTTCTGTTGCTGAAGAGTGATGTAATTGGTTTGTTAACAGGTACGGCCCAGCCTCTCAGCTGGCCCCAGCCTGCCTATGCGCTAGATCCCAAAGACCCTGAAAATAACGGCTTTATCAACGAAGACTTCATAGTGTGGATGAGAACAGCTGCACTCCCCACCTTCAGGAAATTGTACCGCATCATCCAGAAGAATAGCGACAGCTTGACTCCAACACTTCCGCGTGGGAATTACACCCTGGAAGTTACTTACAGTATCCTTCATTAATAAAGTTTATTTGTCTGTGTGCACGCCTGTCTGTGTGTGCGCCTGTCTGTGTACCTGTTTCTGCTTGCCTGTCCGTGTGCCTGTCCTGTGCCTGCCTGTCTGTGTGTCTGTCCGTCTGCTTTCTGTGTGTGCCTATTTGTGTGCTTATGTGTGTGTGTGTGTATGGTACCCTTTTTCAAGTGTAGCAAATGATTATGAAACCAAAATGACTGATGGGCTGCCTGCACAAAGAATTGCACATTATAACCAAGACTTTGTCATCAGAATTAATCATTTATGGAAGAACACTAGTAAGCTTGGGGAAGGTTTCAGGTTGTATGCTTTATGATACATAAACTACTGTCATGGCAAGAAAATACCTTTTAATAGAAACAAACACTGAAGCTAACGTCCCAACACGATGATTTTATCATAAGACAAAAAACCCCAACAAATATTAATGTTACTGTCTCAATGTACTGTAGGATCTAAACAGTCCTACCTGTGATGTGCGCTTGCACTATTGCAAAATAATACAGAATTATGTAATAGCCCCGAGTGAACTTCTAGCCCATTATGTGTTTGACATTTCGATGCATCAGGCATTTTTACAGTGAACAAAATGCCTTGTTATTTGTCTTGAATGTTTTGTTTTGTCTCGTTTATGACTCAGTGGAAAACAAGTGCTCTTTAAGAGCATGTTCCTGTTACTAAAATAATTGTGTATTCTTGAGATTAAAAGAAGAACAGGTTGTGCAAAATTTTATATTTCCACAAAACAAAAGGTTTTAGAAAAGTCCAGTGTGTAACATGCAGAATACATTCACGATAATTCCTTAACCATGTGAACTCAGACTACCCGGTAGTTAGTTTTGATGGACGCAAGCGTATGGTCCTCAGCACCATCAGCTGGATGGGTGGGAAGAACCCATTCCTGGGCATTGCGTACATGACTGTGGGCACCATCTGCTTCATCCTGGGTCTGGTGCTTGTGGTTATTCATTATAAATATGGCAACCGCAACAACAACGCTGACATCTCCAACTAGATACTGATATTCAGACCTGCTTATTTATGAGTATTTATAACACTTTTGCACAACACTCCTGTACCGTCTGCATCTTGCTGTTATCATCCAAGACTTTCATCCTGTGTGCATACACAGTGTCTTATTTCCTTGTCCTATTTCTGATATTTTTGTGTCTCTGCTCTGTGTTTTGAGTATTTATGTATTGTACATGAAGGGCTTGTTTCAGTAATATTTCTTATTAACATTTTGTTCAGATTTTAAATAATATGATGCACTGGTTGAGCACTAGAGTGAAGGAACCTTGAGATCTGGTAACACTGCAAAATGAAGTTGAGGCATTTGTAGTAGATATGTAATATGAATCAGCACAGTGCAGTGTTAATGGAGTCATGAAAGGAAATGCTAAACTTGGTTTCCAATTAATTTGTCAGATATTTCAGAACTGAAAGACTGTTACTAAAGAGTTCTGATATGTTAACAGATTACAGACTATTATAAACAGTGTCCACTTCTGGGAAGCATGCACATTTGTAAATGTTATGTCTGCATTGTTAATCATTTAAATATTATTGCTTAGTTTATGAGACATGAGTGCTGCTTGGATCTTCTGCCCTTGTTTGGGACTATGCTGTACCTCTCTCTACGTTGACCAAAGAGATACTGTAGACTTACCTGCTGTCTGCAAATAAATATATTTTATTTCTTGAATTGTGTTTCCCCCCGTAAATCAATTTTACTAATTATTTAAATTATCCAATGGAACTTTGTGACTGATAGTGACAACCTGGAGCACCATATAATAACTTGCAATTGTTTTTTTCCCTCATGAAATCTCAGGGAGTTTTTCCTTGCCACTGTTGTATCTGGCTTTCTCATTAGGGCCAAATATAAATTACAATTTTATATTTTTGTAAAGCTGTTTTAAGACAATATCCATTGTTTAAAAGCACTATATAAATAAAATTGAACTGAGTTCAAGTGAATTTCATGTGCAGACAGGATCCTTGTTGTCTTGATTATATTAGGTGTATGATGCAAAACTGGCAGCTAACATCATAAAAACAATAAAAGTAATACAAATCAGATCATCATGACAAAAAAAAAAGAATTTAATAGACAAAAGGAACCCAAATTATCCAATTGTACTGCTTCTTTTATGTGGCGAATCCATGCTAACCAACTCTTTCACTTAGAACCTGTATATAATGGAGCTCCAGGATAAAAGGAATCGCAAAACTGATTGCTATCCAACTTTATGGTATAGTGGTAGCTTTGGGTTCTAATGGCACTGTAATGGTGCATGTTCCCAGCTGAATACCACATCTGTATGAATAACATGGTGGCTTAGTGGTTAACATGTTTGTGTTGCCCCTTCAGCGTTGTGGGTTTGTTTGCACAGAGTTTGCCTGTTCTTGTCGAGCTTCAGGGATTTCCACCCACAGTGAAAAATTGTGTGTCTGTGCCTGATTGGCAACTCTAAATTGTCTGTAGTGTGTGAGAGTTTGTGCTATTGTGCCCTTTGATGGGTTTGCACCCTGTTTCCCCTGCATTGTTCCCCAAGCCCTCTGGGTAGGATAAGCTGCACAGAGGATGGATGGATAGATGGATGGAATTGTAGAATAGTAATGATTTCTTATCCATTTGTCACCCAGAGAAGGACGAGTTTCTTTCTCATGTCTTTTCCAGAAATTTTTCCTTGCCACTGTTTTCACTAGCTCACTCATTCTCTATGCAAATTTACTTCCTGCTTTGTGTTAAGCTGCTGTGTGACAGTGGCTATCGTTGTGCGCTGTCAACAAATGAAAGTGAAATGAAATGAGACAAGAAGTCTAAATCTTTCATTGTCTAAAAGCTGTCTATGAGACATATGGACATTCTCTCCTGTGTAGACTAACATTATACTGTTAATCCAGTTTGGTGATCATGACCAGAGACTGCAGTCCAAACTGGACAATGCTGTCTCTGTTACTGTGCAGAATCACCAAGAGTCTCATGTTACTATTCAGTCATCTGCGTCAAATATGTTGACCTTTTCATTAAGTCATAGGTTCCTGGTATTTCTGACTTGTGTAACTCTACGTGTCACATTTCTGGAGAATCCCTTGAAACATGGTCCAGGATAAATTTCAAGCTGAAATAGTAAAGACACTTGGAACTATATGTCGTTCTTTAGGAGATGTTGTCCTGGAGGACCATTTCAAAGCATCATCATCATATCTTCCACCAAAGTTCGTTTTTTTTAAGTGTAAAACTTTTGCTTATTTGTTTGTGTGAGGCTCAGATATCTGAGTAGACCATCTGTCTTACATCTGATGATGTGGTAGATGTCATGGACTGGGATACTGTGGATCAGGTGTATATTTTATATTAGATAACATATTCTGACATTTTAGTAATTTAGTGAAACTCAAAAACTGCTTTTTGTAAGGAAGATAAAGACTATGTTTTCATGTAGTATCTAAATATATAAAAAGCACTTTAATTTTTAATTTAATATTACTTTAATTTTAAATAAAACACTTTAATTTTCCAATTAGTAATAACATGATGCTGCAATGAAGTTATGACTAATTACTTATCAGTGACACAGCAATGGCTGCAGGGAAAGCAAACAAAGCATTGCTCTATTCTGTATAGACAAATAGATAAATACAAGGATGCACATTTGCTTTAGCGTGCTCCTGTGTGTGTTTGTTCAGGCACCCAATCATGCAAAGCCTTTTTACACAGAGGTCAGTCAAAGTACAGGCTATTGGCAAACAATTTACTGACCAGCAGTTCCACTTCTAGGAAAAGCATTACATTTTAAATGCTAAAATTAGCCTCATGCATATGATGCATCCTTGAAGCGTTGCCTAAATAATTTATGAACACTCTAAATAACTCTTAATAAATAGAAGCAAAATAAAACCCACCCCTCTTGTTTCATGTGTCAGGAAACTATTGCTATTGAGACTTGCACTGCATACATTCATTCATTCATTCATTTTCTACCGCTTATCCGAACTACCTCAGGTCACGGGGAGCCTGTGCCTATCTCAGGTGTCATCGGGCATCAAGGCAGGATACACCCTGGACGGAGTGCCAACCCATTGCAGGGCACACACACACTCTCATTCACTCACGCATTCACACACTACGGACAATTTTCCTGAGATGCCAATCAACCTACCATGCATGTCTTTGGCCCGGGGGAGGAAACTGGAGTACCTGAAGGAAACCCCCGAAACACGGGGAGAACATGCAAACTCCACACACAAGGCGGAGGCGGGAATTGAACCCCCAACCCTGGAGGTGTGAGGCGAACGTGCTAACCACTAAGCCACCGTGCCCCCCACTGCATACATGATATAACGTGTGATACACGATATTAACATACGTGTTAAAATAGTTTGATAAAGTATTATTAGTGTTATAAAGGCTATCTATATTATAGTCAGAGAATCTAGTTGCTGCAGTTAAATTGTCCTACAAAATGACAAGCATGTTCCTACTAAAAAGATTATGTATTAGAAGATTTTAGGCTATAATGAATGTTTTAATGATGGTGGTGTTGACTGCTGTTTAATACATTGTTCGAAAATGTGCTGTGAGTGTTTTACCTGAGTTCAGTGAGCCCTTGCACAATGAGACATCTATGACATCTAACTGTTTGATTTTTCCAAGAATCAGGCCTGTTCCTTTTAACGGATATACACCACACATGCATTTGCACACTTGTCAAGAATGTATGTAAAGGATGATGTCTGTGTTTGTAGACTTTTGCAGGGCCGAGCGTCATCAGGACTATTCGACTCCAGTGATTTTCATGCTCAACCACTCCTAGTAAAACTGGCAGTTAATTAGTGAGTTGTATCAGGTGTCAGGTTTTAAGGACATTGCTAAAACTGTGCTGGAGCCTGTGAATAATCCTGCAGTGTTAATGTTGTCATAATCTCAGATTTAATACGGTACCACTATCACAACCTTAAAAAGAATCCATCTTGTGTGGATTTTCTAGACATCACATTTGGTGCTATTTTAAAAAAAAATTGATCTACTCTGGCGACGTGAAAATTATTTGGGCTTCTTATCCAAATCAAATCAAATTAAATTAAATCAAATTTTGTCACATACACATACAGTACATACAGAGTACGACATGCAGTGAAATGCTTTTTGCATCTGTCCGGTATTCAAACATAAGGAATGCAATTTGGGATAAAAATATAACAAAGTAAAAAAATAAAAAAATAAAAAAGTATAAACTATATAAAAGGAAGCGATATAAAATATGAAAATATAAGTGAAAATAATGTATATACATATACATAAATATACATAAATGTGTATGGTTTTTAATTATTGTCCTTAAAGTGTCCATGTGCAGTATGGTGTGTGTATAAAATGTATAAAGTGGTACTGTGCTGTGCAAGTCCAGAGTTAAAGTGTCAGTGCAAAAAAGGTGTGCAGAAAAACAGTGAAGGAGAGAGGTCCAGTGCTAGATCCAGATCCGGGGTGTTTCCTGCTTTAAACTCAGAATGGCCTGCGGGAAGAAGCTTCTCCTCATTCTCGCTGTGTTTGCTTTCAAGGAGCAGAAGCGTGGTATGACCGTGGTATGAAGTCCACTATCAACTCCTTAGTCTTGCTGATGTTCAGGAGAAGATTGTTCTCCTGGCACCATTTCGCCAGGTTTTTAGTCTCCTGTAGGTAGGTCGTCTCGTCGTTGTTGGAGATCAGGCCCACCACAACAGTGTCGCCAGCAAACTTGATGATGGTGGTGGAGTTGGAAGTGGCAACACAGTCATAAGTGTACAGTGAGTACAGCAGGGGGCTCAGAACACAACCCTGGGGAGCTCCAGTGCTGAGGGTGAGGGTGGATGAGGTGTGTTTGCCCACTCGTACGGCTTGTGGTCTGTCTGTCAAGAAGTTGGAGATCAATTGACACAGTGGCAGGCTGAGACCCAGGACCTCCAACTTAGAAGTGAGCGTGGAGGGAATTATGGTGTTAAACGCTGAACTGTAGTCCACAAATAGCATTTTTGCATATTTTCCCACTCTATGATTAAAAAGTTTGAATCAACACCAGTATGGTTACGGTGGTGGTAGTTTCTATTTGTGAGCAGTGTCTATGACAGGTTTTGAATGTTGCTGGAAAAACAAACTAATTCTTTCAACTCATTTGAATTCTTGACTTTAAGATAAACCAATACGTCATATTGCCTCTAAAATAATCAGTGCTAAATCAATGTACCAATGAAGCAGTTTTATTTAAAACTAACTTTAAAAAGGAGTTGTGTGAATAAAAAGTTCACCTCTAGTTTTAAATGCTAAAATATATTATATTAACTAGCTCAGCCTGCTCAGCCTGCACTCACACTTGTATCCACTAGGCGGCGATATTGACATAAACACTCCGGAAACAGGTTCTCATATATTCGCTAAGAATCCTGGGATATAACCGGAAGCTATTTTGAAGTGTCCTTGTGGTGCTAGCTTGGTTGTGTTTACAGCGTTTAATCATGTTTAAGCACATAAGGGTAAGTGTTGCTATGGGAGAATATTATCTGTTTATTTGTCTTTATAGGTGACGGAACTACTCTGTTATATACTGTCTGAGATGAGAAATTACTGCAGCTTCAGTGCTAATTGCTAAAGTAGCTAACTAGCTAACTACAAGTTAATGTTGACCTGTGGTTCAGTCTGGGGTTATACAGTATAATAATAATAATAATAATAATAATAATAATAATAATAATAATAGTCATTATTGGTGTTGTTGTTTTTGTTATTATTATTATTATTATTATTATTATTATTATTATTATTATTATTATCATCATCATAACAAATGAGAACAATAAGAATAAAATTGCTAATAATAATAATAATAATAATAATAATAATAATAATAATAATAATAATACTTTTTATGTAATGCATCTGTATAAGAAGTCTTGTCATTTGTGAGCCATGTAGTTTAATTAATAAATGATTCCTATGATAGTATTACACCTGACTGTTATTAAGTGGCTTTACTTGGATATGAAGACAGCATTTATTTGTTAGTTATAACACTTATTAGCTAGTACGAGAATTCACTGTTGCCAGGAATAGTCATGGATCTGAACTGACTTTTGATTCTTTGTGTCTATCTGATGTGATCTGATCTTTTTTGTCTAATTATCTGATTCATGATTAATGTTGTTTAGACTCTAAGGCAGGTTGCTGCTCGACCTTTTTCTAACAGCGCCTGCAGGCAGGTTGAAAACAAAGTCGCTGCCAAGCAGAAAATGTTTCAGGTGAGTGTTGGGTGGTCAAGTTAAGACTTTTCTTTCAGTATTTCTTCAAGCAGTACTGTGATCAATGCAGCTGATAATCAACGTGAATATTAGATGTATATTAAATGAAATTTAGACAGAGAGGATTATTGACTCTACAGTGCTGCCAGATTCTAGATGTTTCCTCACCTCAGCATACCAACTGTTCCTAAAATATCATTCTTTTTACTTATCATTGCCATCTGTGTATTTAGCGTGTGCCTCTTACTCTTGCCGTTTGAGTCTCTCAAAGTTGGACAGTAAGTTTTCATACAGGAATGACTTTTGTGTATCTCTGCATTTGATGCATAAATGTTGATATATTAGTTCCAAGCACCCATTGAAGCGTTCTTGAGCCCTATCCAAAATATCAGAATAATCCCAACTGCATATGTTGCTGACTTTTACAATTTTCACATTTACATTGATTAAGGGTTTTTTAGGAGTGTGTAAAAGAGAGCGTTTAGTGCATTTGTCAGGCTGTCACCACATTCCTGGATGCTGATCTTGCTGTTCAGTGATGCCGACACTTATACACTTCGATCTCCTGTGCGTAATCTTTTTTTTTTTCCATGTTTGAGGTGTCTGTTAAATTCTCCTCTGTAATTACAGGAAGTATTTAGTCCTTTATTGGGCCCGAATGTAATCAGGCCTGCATCTTTTGTTTCTTGATCAACTATTATTTTGATTATTATTATTATTATTATTATTATTATTCTGCATCATTAATAGATGTTTTATGGCGGTGGGAAACTATTTTTTTTTCCGAGGTTTGATCACAATCTTTCTTTGTGAAATTCTACTAAGACCAAAACATATCTGTGCAGTGAATTACTGCCATTTTGTAACCGAACATCATATTTTATGCTACATATCAGGGTGCATTCACACAATATTCTCCACTGTGGTTACGGACACTACTACAGAATGACAGATAATGTTCATCGTACAGTGAACAGGGTCGAGCAGGTGTGTACAGTCTTATCCACATAATGTCAGCGTGAGTGCAGGTTTTCAACAAGGAGCCACATCTGATCCCACCTGATTCAACAATTAGTTGGTTTTTGGTTTCGGTGGACTCAGTTGTGGCTTCTGCTTGGGTGGAATGGAAACCTTTCTGGATAACACTGGACACCCCTGGGGTATTGGATGTGTAGGAGACACACTGACATTGTATGGCAGCGATTGGTTAATAGAGCTAATGATTGATTTTGGAAGTTGTACTTCTTAAAGAATATGTTTGCTGAAGAGTCTCATTTTTTCTACTCTCATCCTTTTAATGTATGCACCAATCTATAAACTCTATATAATAATTCTGTTTGTAATCATTTGTAGTCTCCAGTTATTGTATACAGTGTAAATATTTTATAACATAATGTTGCTGATAAACTTCACATTTTTGGACTGATATTTTTTGTATTTGGATTGATTTTTTTTTTTTATGTTTTTTTTCTGTAGGAGTTCAGATAAGTATTCACAGTATATCTGTAAATTGCTTGTAGGGGCTTTGTGTCTAGTATGAGCCGTTTCTACTAATCATTGCATGCGATGTGATGTGAGTGGCAGATTAAACGGCCAAAAGCTTCACTTACTACTCTGCGACTGCAGTAATGTCATTTTAGATGCTGACACACCCTGCTTTCCTGTGGCCAGATCTAAAAGGGCTGAGAACTAGCTATTGTGTAATTATTCCTTTCTGATTAGTACGTGCTACAGAGAACTAAGACAGAATCTAATGCTTGGGGATTTCAGTGCAACCAATATACATGCATTCACAGAACATTACAGCACACCCTTATGTATTTGGTAATTGTTAGGTGTCAGAAATGAAAGCAATACTAGATCAACATCTTTGTCTAATTTCCTGTAATTATAGCAGTTATAAAGAAGCTTCTCATTGCCTGCATGCCACCGTGCGCACACACAACGGTGGTCATTAAGTCTGTGAAGCATACCAGTGCAGTGTGAGATCATAAACACCATTTGGTTTTTGTAGGAGGACAATGGCTTGCCTGTTCACTTGAAGGGGGGCACCAAGGATTCCCTTCTCTTCTCTGCAACAATGGCCCTCACAGTCTTTGGTGAGCTTTTGAATTATTAAATGCTTATCACTGTTTCTAACGATAGTAGGGTGTCTTATAAAGACCCCACGATGAGACGATATGTGTCTAAACGCTTTCAGAATGAATGAGCGATTCAATTACGACGCGTTTTCTTTCTACAGGAACCGGATATGTCGTATACGAGTTGTTTCGAGCAGCGATGCCCAAGAAGAATGAATAAAGTTCCTTCATCTACGTGTTCAATTTTCTGTTTTATAAAACTTTCCGTGTGCACAGCAACAATATTTATTCCTTGTTCTGTGGATAGCTAATATCTAATAAACAATTCATTCTACCTGCAAAGTGTTTCGGATGCCTTCATAATGCTTTCATCACACAAGTGACATCAGAATGAAATCAAACATCATTCGACAAGCACAGACTCTTGTATATTTGTGTTGAATAAAAAAGAATATGCACAAACTCTCCTCTAGAGGACTCTATTTGTAAATGTCCTGAAGCAGAAGGCTGAGGTTTAATAGAAATTTCACCCAGTGTGTGTGTGTGTGTGTGTGTGTGTGTGTGTGTGTGTGTGTGATCATCATCATCATGGGAACTTAAACAAGCACACTTTCACTGGGAACATTTTTGAATGCAAATGAAAAACAAAACGACACGGTTCAGGTTCTAAAGCATTAGATATATCAGATGGCGTATTTAGTAGCTGAGGGCAGTTAGTGTTGGTGCCCAGACACACAGTAAAATTCCCTTTAGCTCACTTTACTCCACATTTTCACTAAGTCTTGCGTGTCTGAAAGCCTTTAAAAAGTGGGGGGTGTCATTCTTGAAGACTTTCGTAAGGGTTTACGGGTGGAAAAAGTCTGCTGGGAACAACCCCTCGGTGTTAAGTAGCAGGTTGTGCTTTCAGACTCCGTCCCACTTGTAAAGAGGCTTCTTCCCTTAAAGAGGTGGTTGTGCGCGAGACCGCGGCGGACAGAAGCGACACAGCGCGAGCGCGCGCACAATTTCTGCTCATTACTCCCAGCTTCACATCAGCAGGTAAAATAAGATTTTTATTGTTTTAATCCGTTTCACTGACTTTATCTGTCACGTCCTCTATCAATTAACAACGCTTACTTCACCGTTCGACAAAAAATGTCCTGGTTAATGTAATTAACACGTTTAGAAAACGTAGAATGAGTTTTAATCAATAAATAAACACGAATGAAGCTGAGTTCAGGTGCAGGTGTTTAGTCTGTGTGTTTATGGTTCGACCTGATGTTATTGTTTGTGTTTGCCTTGTTCATGTACTTTTTTTTTGTTATTTCGTGTTAATGGAACTTTATTAATATTTTTTGTGTGTGACCTGAACATTCAACCCTAAATATAAGTTTAGGGGAATGTTTTATTAAGATTTAACGAATATTCTGAACTGGTATGTATTTAATCCAGTGTTTAGTTGAGGTCAGGTCAGGTCAGTGCGGTTTACTAAAACTTTCCTAAACTTAAAAGGATGTGAGCGTTTAGTTATTGTTCACATCCACAAGGGGGCGCTGAGGAGCTGCGAGAAAGCTCAAAGCCTAAGCGATTATTTAAAGCCCAGACTTTATATAATGTTTAAATAAATCTACCTGGCTTTAACGCACCAGTCAGCACTCTGGTTTTCTCTTGTCTCTTTTTAAAGTATCTATTAGATTCAATATATATGATATATATTATTAAATAAACGCCTCTTGGATGGACAAACAGAAGAATAGCTGTAACATTTATTACCTATTTATTACAAAGCACTATACAAGCAAAAGTATGTAACTCACCTAATACAGTATTCAGCTAAAAAAAAAAAGCAATGCAGCAAAACAGCGCAGTGGATCAGGCCTGTTATTCTGTTCTTTATTTGTATTATTGACCAGGGTTTAGACTGAGGGAGCTCAGAGGAGTGGCGCGTCCCCACCCTTGGTTGAGCAGTAAGTGTTCTGCTGCTGTGATTTGGTGGAAATTAAAATTACAGTAAGGAATAATGGTTATAATTACGCTCTAACGGTTATTTAGACGTAAGACGTCTTTATAGAGGAATGCTTTCCTTTCAAAATGCCTGTCTTTCCTTTCAGACAAAGCAATTGGTAACTGCTTTAGCTACTGATTAAAATTGAAACAACTGTAAACAAATTATGCATTAAAACAAAATAAAAAACCCACCTCTTTAACCCCATTTCCATTTTACACATTATGTGTTGGTAACGCCATCTAATCATGGATTTATTGGACACTACTGTTCCCACATTGTTAGCGCCCATGTAATGGGGAACTGCTGAATCCCAGAGAAACCTTTTTTTTTTCATCTGGCCCTCAGCTGGAAAAAATGGTGTGACTCCTGCTGCTTATTTCCACTCATAGCTGACATGGATGGTACTCTGCATTTTTATTTCTAAATGTTTTTCCATATTTCCTGTTTGGAAATTGCTTGTCCCTTTGCAAAGCTCTGGATCTACAGTTAATGTAGCTTCAGGATGTCAATGTCTTTTTTTCTTGTAACTTTCCATGAAATGTCTTAATATTCCATTTCCTTTTCTAAGCTGAATAGGAATTTTGTCTTTGCAGATTAATTCATGTGCTCCTGACTCCCTGCAAAAAAAAAAAAAAAAATGAAGAGAAGGTTGTTGTGGGCGACTGTTGCCCTCCTAGCAATATTACTGAATGTAACGGAGGCTCAAGGTATGGTTACCCCATCACAGCATTTTCTCTTCTTTTACCTTCCATTTTCTTTCTACTTCTCTCTCCTGTTTCTCAGTTTTTAACTTTTTTAAAATTCTTTTCATGTTTCAGAGAACTTTCCTTTCCCTCTCTTTTGTTTCTCCTTGGCCACTTGTGCATTTCTTCATTGCTGTATTGAAATATACTCATGTATTATTGATATGTACAAAATAAATCATTTTTATCCAAGCCCTGACAGAGCTATGTAAGATGAATATGATGATACAGAGCTTGTCATTATTTCCTTCCCAGTTTTCCTAATACGTGTAGCTCAATTTTAGTTACATAAAATAAACAATAGCCAAAAATCAGCTAGCTAAAATTTGATATAAGTAAATGTTGCAAATTTGTACATAAACAAAAATCTTTGATTTGGTACACGTCATACCGTCCGGCATGTTTTTAAAGAAATACCGTGCACGTGAAGTCATCACTTTGGTCAGACAAATAATCTCCATATACAAGTCAATTCTTGTCTAATGAGTTAGTGGAATAGTCTGGGCTAGCTGCTTCTGGCAGTTCAAAAGGATTGCATTTCACAAAAGTTTAGAAAGATGGAAAAATTACTAATAAAAATGGCTTCCACATATTTCACCATAGACATCTGTAATTATTTAATGAAGTGAAAATATTTACAGCACCATCAGCTGCATCTAATAAAGAGTGTTCACTGTTTAACTTGAAGTTAGAAAGATGTGTAATGCATAGCATCATTTATCTCTACAGAAATTGTTTGTGGGTACAATTATAACATGATTTTCAGGAAAATGATAAAATGAAGTTTATTTATTACTCGGAATGGAAAGTTTTTATTTTTTCTTTGAAAACCTTTCAGTGAAGGCATCAAATATCTTCTCCAGTAGATCTTCTGACACAGAGTGGAAAGATGTAAGTGGAGAAGGCCAAATTAGTCCTCAGAGAGCAAAGACAAAGACTCTTTTTTAGGCTTTTTGTGGCAATTTTCAAAAAAAAAAAAAAAACATGCTGAGTTGCAATACATATGGAAAGTTAATTTGCAGTAACGTTTAATGTCAGCACATGTTGTGGAATTACTTTGGCGTCTGGCTGACTTCTTATGAAGACTCAAGCTTCTTTTCCGAGCTGCCTGGCAATGGGTACAAGCCAAAAAGAACGGAGTGCCGGGTTGAGGTTATTTCCACAGACCAGACGCTCCCTAAGGAATGGCAGCGGTGTGCTACCGACGGGACTTCTTTTCCGTTTAGATTGCAGAAACCTCACTTAGATTCATCATTTTATGCTGACATCTATTAAAGTGCAATGAGCCTCTTTCCTTTAAGTGTGTCAACCATCTTAGTTTAGACTTTAGTATTATGCTTTTGACGCCTCATGCAAGAATACTCGGCTTGATTTATGAGAATGAGTGAAGACTCATGATTTGGAGATGGGGCCTGTTCGGACACGAGGGGAATCTGCTCAGGCCTCTTGAGGCTGAGGCACCAGGTTGGTGAGCCACCTTTCCAGCAGCCTCCATGATCTTAAGTTTGTTGCTTAGGTTGTGTTTTGTTGTCGTCTGCCTGTGCACTTGATGTTTTGTGACCTCTGGCTTTCCCCACCATGTATTTTACAATGATATTGTGGGATTCCATGCACCAACTGCCCACCTTTCAATGCATGCTCCTATCCTGCTACCAAACAATTGTTGTCTTTGCATGGAACTCAGAATATCCTCTTCATGGAGAGGTAACCATTACATAAAGAATAAGCACTGATTCAGGATAAAGCAGACATGGTCACTAATTAAGTTATTCACACACCAGACAGATGTAGAGAAGTCCCAATGCCCCAGTAAATGTCAAATTTGTTTATTGCCAAATAGCTATTTCTACATCCCACATATTATATTATGTTTTCCTTTAGTATTTTTAGTTTATCTCTTTCTCTTGCCATTCCTTCCATTACACAGGATGTTATGCCAAACATAAGCATGTCTAGCTTCCATACAGATTTGATCTTGGATGTTAGACTGCTGCTATACATCTGTTAGAATACTTTTCTTCGGAAAACACTAGCATCAACTTCATGTAAAGATCATCTGTGGAAATATGTCATTTTGAAATTTATTATGGTTTCTGTACGTGCGGTCCCTCATGTACACGGAAACTTTTGTCCAAATCACCAAGTTGTTCCTCAACAACTTTCTTACATACTTGAGAATGACTCCATGAGATCCAGACATGTGAGCAGTGCTTTCTTTATTTTCTTTTTTAAAAAACAATTATAAAAATAAAGATATTTTTATAGTATAGATTGGCTATTTATTATTTTTGATTTCATTTTTATGATGTACACCCTCCTCTGTACTCTCCATGTGAGCATTTATGCATTATCTCATCACCTCATGCTGTCTTGTGTATAAAATGCTTGATGAAAAGGAAGTACACAAGAGTCTCTTGACAAATTGTGTATTCTTTTTAATGGTTTGCAATGGATGATATACTGGATTGATGCACTGTACTGTATGTTAATGTTTACATAAGCCTTGTTGAAATATGTATATATACATTCATTGTATATATAACATACGGTTCTTATTTCTGAAAGAACCCCCTTGGCCTGATTAAACAACATGAACTCCATTGTATAATCAATATCTTGGATGAAAGTGTTGTGTTCTTACGAGTTGGATTAGAGTGTAGTGGTGGATAAAGGGGCATGCCTGGTATTGATTGCACACAGCATGTACTGGATGGTCCACTCAATGTCTGCACTGGGGTTTGGTTAATGAACTGTTTAGAATGAAGTGTGTTTAGGCTTCCTGCTTGAACTGCTGACCAAAGGTTTCCAGGTTGGGCAACTCAAGCAAAGGCCATTTTGCTAAAAAATGGCTTCACTCACCTTTCTCTTTGTTGTCATGTTGCCTTTTTTGTCACCAACACTACTATCAGTTTTGTCGTCCTGCCCAACAGTGAACAAATCAACTTCAGCCTGGAAGTGTTTGTTGTTGGGGTTGTTGAGATTCTTCTCATGAACATTTACTCTCTATATATCTCGCATTTTAATTAACATTACCTTTAGTGTTGCTTGATGTTGGTGCTAACATATAATATTTATATTTGCAGTGGAGCCTCCCTCGGACTTGAAATTTAAAATCCTAAATGAAAACACAGTGCTAATGTCATGGCGAAGGTCATTTTCTCAAATAGAAAGCTACAAAATACAAATCACATCAGACATAGGTAAGTGATCAGTCCTCCATCCTTTCCCATAGTGATGGGCCATTTGATTTTGTCTACTATTTTACATTTATTTCTTTTCTTTCCTTTTTCAGATGACTTGAGAGACTTCACTCTTCCTGCCACAGCCACTAGCACAAATATTACAAACCTTACACCAGATGTAGATTACTCTGTGTCAATCAGCTCCTACGATGGTATAGATGAAAGCATTCCCATATTTGGCCAATTAACAAGTAAGCATCAAAACTATAATTTTGTCAGATTTTTCTTATTTGTGCCAACAAAACTTAAAGGTTATAATAATGGAGAGTTTGATATAAACTAAAATGATTCCTGAGAAAGTGTGTGATTTCAACACTAACACCGCCTTTATTTTCTGTTTCAGTTCAATCCAGTAACACAAGCGGGACTGCAAGGAAACCAGTCATGGAGACCACTAGTAAGTTTGTCTACATTCATGGCTACATCTGATCTCAGACCTTAAGGCATTTAGGCAAAGTTTTTCCACTTTGTACCTAATGGATATTAAACTGTGAGGTCATTCTAACCTAACAACCACATGAATGTTGAGTTTGTTGGGTTGGATCCATATATCTGCTTGCCTAATAGAACTCAAATATTTTTATTAACACTTTTAAAACTTTTTGTTTCATAGACAGCTGTGTCATGTGGGCTAAAAGAGAGCCCAGAGGATTGACATCAGCATACATAATAATGACTCATACTGATTTTTTTCAATAGAACCATTCACCACATATCCGGTTGGGTTTAGATTCATCAATTAGAAAGGCAAGTTGTTGCTAAAACAAAATCTCAGTTGGGATAAACATACATGTAGGGATTTTGTTGGCATTTTCCAGGACATACACAATTTATGAGTATTGATTTGCTTATGAATGGTTAATTCCACTGACACACTCAAATCTCGCTTGGACATGAGAGTTTTAAATGATGCATGCCTAAAAGAGGCTTTTTTATTAAGTGTGTTGTACAATATCTATTTGTTCTCTCCCAACTCCAGAGTGCTCAAAGAGTGCTATAGCAGATTTGGTTTTCCTGGTGGATGGCTCCTGGAGTGTTGGAAGGGAAAACTTCAAATACATCCGGAATTTCATAGGAGCTGTTGCAGGAGCCTTTGACATCGGGGAGGACAAGACTAGGGTGGCTGTGGTGCAGTACAGCACAGACACCAGAACTGAATTCAATTTGAACCAGTATTTTAAACGGGCAGAACTCCTCCAGGCTATCAGAAACCTGCCGTACAAAGGGGGAAACACCATGACAGGTGTGTTATATGAGCACAAGATATATGATATAGCTGAATATGTCATATGTTATAAATAACCAAATATATAACATGAAATTGCATTTTACAAATGATATTTTTCATAATGAGCTCCTCTTTAACATTGGTATGGGCAAATAATTTAATTTCTATACCAGGTGAAGCTATTGACTATCTGGTGAAAAACACTTTCGCTGAAGCGGCTGGAGCCAGGAAAAGTTTCCCCAAAGTGGCCATCATTGTCACAGATGGAAAATCGCAAGACCCAGTCGATGAGTATGCCAGAAGATTGCGAAACATTGGAGCTGAAGTTTTTCTCTTGGGTATGTCTGACACTTCATAATGCTATCAGAATATTATGTTGATTACAAAGCTGTTTATTAAAGAACTCTTAATGAAGTGTAACATTACCAGTTGCATTATATTTCATGTAGCACTTTGTTTACTGTTCAGGAATCAAAGGTGCAGATGAAGATGAAATTAGAACAATAGCATCCACGCCTCACAGCACACATGTGTACAGCGTTTTAGACTTTGACTTAATTAAAGAAGTGCAGGAGCAGCTTATCACACAGGTGTGTCTTGGTGTGGAGGACCAACTCAGCTCTCTTGCGAGTGGAGATGAAGGTATGTCTCAGCACAGCAAACACAGCAAAATAGCTGTTTATAATTCACATTTATCTCCAAAATATGTATCTTTCAACCCCCCTGTCTGGATATGTTTCTGTAGTTGTTGAACCAGCCTCAAACCTCCAAGTGACAGAAATCTCCTCCAAGTCCATGAGAGTGACTTGGGATGCATCTCCAGGGGATATCACAGGCTACAAGTTGCAGCTCATACCAATGCTTGCGGGCAACAAGAGACAGGAACTGTACACAGGACCCACCCAGACATCAGTAAATGTCAGGGACCTGTCCCCTGAAACAGAATATGAGATCAGTTTATTTGCCCTTAAAGACTTTACACCAAGTGAGCCAGTGATGGCAATGGAGAAGACACAGCCTGTCAAAGTGTCAGTAGGTAAGATTAACCCATACTACATATTAACCTTCTACTAAAAATAGTGAAAATTAATTTTTCCACCATGACCATCTTTCTGTGCATTCTAAAATATGTTTTGTCTTTGACAGACTGTTCTCTGGATGTTAACATTCAAGCTGACATTGTCCTGCTTGTTGATGGTTCATACAGCATTGGACTGGCTAACTTTGCTAAAGTGAGATCCTTCCTTGAGGTGCTGGTTAATTCCTTTGACATTGGTGCCACCAAAGTGCAGATAAGCTTGGTTCAGTACAGCCGGGACCCTCACACTGAGTTTGCCCTCAATAAACACCATGACCTTTCTGCTGTGGTGAAGGCCATTCGCACATTCCCTTACCGTGGAGGCTCCACAAACACGGGAAAGGCTATGACCTACGTGAGGGAGAAGATCTTTGTGACAAGTCGCGGTGCCCGTGAAAATGTCCCACGAGTCATGGTGCTCATCACTGATGGCAAGTCTTCTGATTCCTTCAAAGACCCTGCTGCCAACCTGAGGAATACAGATGTGGAAATCTTTGCTGTGGGAGTTAAGGATGCGGTGCGATCAGAGTTGGAGGCTATTGCTAACCCCCCTGCTGAGAATCACGTATTTGAGGTGGAAGACTTTGATGCCTTTGAGAGGATCTCTAAAGAGCTGACACAGTCCATCTGCCTCAGGATTGAGCAGGAGCTCTTAAACATCAAGAAGAAAAGTAAGCAAACATCACTGTTACTTGAACCAGTGGTATTTGTGTAGACTCTGGAAGAGGAGATATGTAATGTTCATGTCTGCTATTATATTCTGCATTGCGTACCTGTAAACTTCCTAAATATTTAGCCTACAATTCACCAAAAAGAACACTTATTTAACCCAGTTGAAAATCATAATTTTTACATTTTTAATTGTAGCTAAAGTTTATTTGACTAATCAGACTATAACTTTCCTTTCCAGGTTTGGTTTCTCCAAAGTTCTTAACATTCTCTGAGGTAACATCCAGGAGTTTCAGGGCTAGTTGGGTATCTGGTGCCCCAGATGTACTGTCTTACCTGGTGCGTTTCCGGCCAGCTGCTGATATAACAGGCGACTACATCTCTCTAGCTGTTCCTGGTGACACCACCACTGCCGTCTTGCCTTATCTCACACCACTTACCACCTATGAGGTCGAGGTCTTTGCCCAGTATGAAAAAGGAGACAGCTTTCCATTAACAGGAGAAGAAACCACATTAGAAGGTATGAACTCATAATCACGTTTCAATAAATTTTATTTAGTAATGTGGACATATTTAAGTTTACTACTCTGGCTCGTTTGTCCAACTGTCTGAAACTTTTGTCCAACACAGAGCAAGGAGCAGTCCGTAACCTCAGAGTAACAGAGGAGACCACAGACAGTTTCAGAGTTTCATGGCAGGCAGCTCCAGGGTCTGTTTTACGCTACAGACTGTTCTATATGCCCATCAGTGGTGGAGAGAGACTGGAGACAGAGACTGAAAGTAGTCAGACTACCATTGTACTACAGGAGCTGTTTCCTCTCACCACCTACCATGTGACTGTTAATGCTGAATATGCATCTGGCATGGGGCAACCAATGGACACTCACGGCACCACCAAAGAAGGTCAGCACTGATGATGTTTGAGATTTTGGTTTCAAAGTTTTGGGTCTCTGCCAAAAGAATCTTAACATTTGGTTTTAACTATGTGTCTTTTGGGGAGATAGGGGTCTTTTGCAGCTCAATGAAATTCTTAATTATCTATCTATTAATGCACAGTAATGATCTTTTAGCTAAGGGCTCACCACGGAACCTGAGGGTCTTTGATGAGACAGAGTCCACAATGAAGCTCTCTTGGCAGGCTGCTCCTGGGAATGTGCTTGAGTACCACATAGCTTATAAGCCTGAAGGTGGTGAGAGGAAACAGATTACTGTTAAAGGAGACTCCACAACTGCCATGCTCAAGAAGCTGTTGCCAGACACGGAATACGAGATTTTTGTTAGTGCCCT
The DNA here is from genome assembly GCF_030014155.1 of Tachysurus vachellii. Classification (NCBI taxonomy): domain Eukaryota; kingdom Metazoa; phylum Chordata; class Actinopteri; order Siluriformes; family Bagridae; genus Tachysurus; species Tachysurus vachellii. The sequence continues at coordinate 14,668,963 of NC_083469.1, forward strand.
CTACTCGTCTGGTTTGGGAGATCCACTCCTTGGAAGCGGCACTACTCTGGAAGGTAAGAGATGGAAGGCAACTTGATAGTTGTCTGATTTAAAAGACCATTTTTGTGATGCACATTGCTCAATTGTTTGTCATTGCTTGGTTGGATGTTGGGAAAAGCCATTAAAATCTCTTGTCCCAACTTTTGTATCAAGACCATGATCATGGCCTCCTCTTTGTGTTGAGGACATATACTTTGATAAGTCTTGAATATAGTCAAGTCAATAATGATAATACCACAAATTAAAAAAAAATGTATCTCTTTACAAAACCGCAAAGTTTATTTTAGTGGATCCAAGAATATACTCAGGGTTGTGTGCATATTCTGCAGTTTTCATTTTATACTCTTTAGTCTTGATGCTTCACACCTAGCATGACGATGATCTTCTTGGAAGAACACACATTTCATCTTCTTTTGTTTCTGGCTGTTGCTTGATTTGTTTATTTGTGTTTGAGAAGTTGTGCTCTGACTGAAATAACAAATACTGAGTGATAGCGACATCTGTTTCTGCTATACTGCAGACCTCAGTGGCATTAGGTTATGGTCAGGGTCAAGCAAGGTCTGGTTTTGGTCATCTTATAACAACAGCAGCTCTGTTTGAGGCCATCGCATACTGTCAACCCCTGATTTGTCATGTCTGACTCAGCTGAAATGATGGAGACACTGTGGCTGACTAAGGACTTCTCTGCCTGACCCTGGGATTTCCCCCTAGAGGGACTTCACACAGACCTGCTTATGTTCTTCAGTGAATATGGTAAAAGGGCAAAAACGTTTTGCTGGTGATAGGTTTCAGGCAGATGTTCTTGTAGTCAGTTTGTCATTAGGTGGTCTGGTCCTAGCTGAAGAGGAAATGTACAACATTTTCAATAACAAAGTTAAAGTAAAGTACAACATTGATTCCATAGTGGCAGGGTAAAATCCCCTTGTAGTGATGTTTCTTGAGTGTCAATCAAGTTTTACTACATTTGTTAAAGAAATTTGTTAAATGAATTGTCCTCATTTGCTTAAGCTGATACCCATCTGAACTTATATTATAAAGCGTTTTCATAGATTGTGACCATTTTTTATGGCTACTCAGCAAACTGTTTTTTTTTTTTTGTTAATGGGAAGTAGAAAACATTTTAAACACCATTAAAGTTGCTAACATAAGCATTAGCCCTGTGGGTCCTCTCAAGCTTTAGAAACCCCAGTATTTCAGAAGACAATATAAACATTTAGCCACATTTAGACGTGTTAAATGAACCACTTTAGTAAAGATGACATCTGTTAAAGCATAAAACCAGTGGTATTCCCTACCATGACCTAACACCTTTAATGATGCAGTAAAGTGAGCACTGGGAAGTTCTTACACTAGTAGACAGTGATGCACTGCATGGATGCCATTTTTGGAATTAGATATTGTTAAGGAAGACATGGTGGCTTAGCACATTTGTTTTGCACCTCAGGGGCTGGGGGTTTGAGTCCTGCCTCCACCCTACAGTATGTGCATGGATTTTGCATGCTCTCCTCGTGCTTCAGGGGTTTTCAGCAGGCACTTTTCTGTAAGTTGTCTATGGTGGATATACTCCAGGTTCCATGTGACCCTACATAGGACAAATGGTAGAGAAAATGGATAAATGAAGGAACATATGTTTTCATCACACTTCAGTTATAGTCCATATGCGTTAGTGTGAGAGAAATAAGCAATCAAGTATTTCTTTCCCCATGGATGATACTAACCAAATGAAACCCTCAAACATGCAGTAGTGTATTTTGAAAGGTAAATGATTTTGTGGATAATAGACAGATAGAAAGTCTGAAGAGTCTTATTATCGAACCAGCCCCTTTGATGGAAGTCTCATAAATTGAAGAATCAAATTTTTTTTTCCTCACCATGGAAAATACACAAATGTCCTGACCATGTTGGACACACTGCACTGACTATTTTGCTTTTCCCCTTCTCCATCACTCCTAGTATCATGGAACTTTGTTTGAGACAGATCCTTCCTAATATTTTCACCGCCTTCTCTTTCAGATCACATTTCAAGCGTTATTTGTGTGAATGAACTGCACTTTATGCTGAGTCATTATTTCGATGGTCTCTAGGCTAAGCCCCATTCACTCTATGTCACTATGGCAAACACAGTGTTCTTTGTGTTAGATGCTATAAACTTCCTGGAACACTCTGTGGGAGGCAAGAGACATTTTGTATAATTAGGAAGAGCCCCTGAGAGAAGCCCTGGGCTGAGTGCAGTTGTGAGAAATCCCCATGACTAGGTCCCCTGTGGACACCACACTTCATTAGCTTGTCGTAGAGGACCATTTGGCTCACTTGACTGCTGTTACAAATGAATACTGTTACCAGTCAGCAGTGGTTGGAAAAAAATAAGAAGGAAGAAAAGCCAAATCTGAATGCTTTTAGGTCATGTATTAAAATGTGAAAGAATTCCAAGGCATTTGAAATTACTTATTCAAAAGAATTATGCTTGTTCATTTGTCTGAATGAAATTGATTCTCCCTGAGAGCAGTAATACACTAGTTTTTTCACCCTATCTTCATTTGTTCAAAGCTAGACAGAGCTGAGCTAGAGCTGGGACGATTCACTAATCTGGCGATTCAATACTATCACGATACTTTTGTGCCGATTCAATACATATTGCGATTCTGTAGCTATTGCGATTCATTGTTTAAATTGTGATTTTTGTTTGCTTAATAAAGATTATTCATTCATTCATCTTCTACCGCTTATCCGAACTACCTTGGGTCACGGGGAGCCTGTGCCTATCTCAGGCGTCATCGGGCATCAAGGCAGGATACACCCTGGACGGAGTGCCAACCCATCACAGGGCACACACACACTCTCATTCACTCACGCAATCACACACTACGGACAATTTTCCAGAGACGCCAATCAACCTACCATGCATGTCTTTGGACCGGGGGAGGAAACCGGAGTACCCGGAGGAAACCCCCGAGGCACGGGGAGAACATGCAAACTCCACACACACAAGGTGGAGGCGGGAATCGAACCCCGACCCTGGAGGTGTGAGGCGAACGTGCTAACCACTAAGCCACCGTGCCCCCTTAATAAAGATTAGACAATGGCAAATACTTGATCATACCCTTAAATAGACTGTATATGAGTTATATTAACAAAAACAATGCATCACATCTTTCTGAATTTGTATTTCAGGAGCATACACATACATAGTGCATAAAGAACCTTCAACCATAAAACTTTCAAGTACCAAAAACTTGAATATAATATTTAAATGTGCAACAAAATAACTAAAATCAATACTCTCTGAGATAAAATAAAAGTGCTGTTAAACTGTCCAATAAATAAAAAAGCTCCGGAACAATTTATTTAAAATTGAACTAGATTTATTTAAATTTTAACTAAAATAATATGCACTTAATATGGAGAAAGCCGGTTAATTGGGCAGCGATAACCATATTAGACGCATTGTCTGTGACTAAAGCAGGGTCTTTATCCGTTAAGTTCCATTCAATCGCTTCACCACGAAGAAGCTCTGCAAGATTTGCCCCGTGTGACTCTCATGATGCTCTGGTTTGGAGCATGTAAGAAGACAAATACCAGTCATCTGTAATGTGATGGGCTGTCAGGGTTACAGTACATAGGACTCTGTAGCTTGCGATGTCCAGGCATCACAGCTAAGTGCGACTCGTTGAGCTTTGCTTAAACATTTTTTTACTTCTGACGCAACCTCGTCATAGATTTTAGACACAACTGTGTCTGCGAAAAGCTTCCTCAATGGAATAATGTACCTTGGCTCCAAAGTATGGATCATATTTCGAAAACCTGCATTTTCCACAACGCTATAAGGTCGAATGTCTTTGCAGATAGAAAGATCAATCGACTCTGTGATGCGTTTTGCCTTCTCCGAAGAGCATGGTAATTTACTCAATGTCACATCCAGAGTTTGTTGAGATGCTGCAGGTTGTTTGGCGTTCAGCCCGAAATTCAGCTCGGGATGGTGTCGAGCAAGGTGGGTCGTATTGCCACAATATGCTATCACTGTATGGCAGAGTTTGCATACCGTTTTAGTCATGTCCAGCGCAGCTCTTCCTGGCAGTGTGTAAAATCCAAAGTGTTTCCACACTTGTGATTTAAAATGTGAAGGTGCAGAAACAATTCTCAAAGAGGTTTGCTCCCCTGCCTCTGCCATGGTTTTGCTTTCTCGCGCCAGCTTAAAACGGATACGACGTTGTCTAATACAGACAACAACAAAATACGTTTCACCCTCTGTTGGAATAAAAGCGATACGTCTTACCACCACCTCTCTGGAAAAGTAAAATAATTACATATATATCGATTCTGAGCTAAACAAATCGAACTCAAAATTGTTTTCAAAAGAATCGCGATAGTTTGGTGAATCGATTTTTTCTCCCACCCCTACTAGACAGAGGGATGTGAGTGAGGGGTAAAAAAAAAAACTATATTATATCTGTCTAGCTTTGAACAAATGAAGATTTGAACAAACATGACTCGAATCAGCATGTTTGATAGTGTTTTAAATATCACTGGATATGTTATTCTCCAAAATCTGTAAGTCATGTGTGTGATTAGTTTGTTAGTATGTTGTTATAAGAGTCTGGGGCTCATCTGTGCATGTTTGAAATGCTTGATTTGTGTAATACACTAGTGTGTTTTTTTTTTTTACCTTATCCAGAGCAACTTACATTTTTATGCAACTGAGGGTTAGGGGCCTCGTTCAGGGGCCCAGCTGTGACAGCTTGGTGGACTTGGAACTTGAAACTTCTGATTGGTATTCCAACACCTTAACCACTAGGCCACCCATCCCACCATACATGATTCATATTTCTTGGCGGGCTCATGAGTGCATTGGTTATTTGTTTTGGTTTGTTTAGGGCTTCGGCCTTTAGGACTAAACCATGTAACAGAAAGGACCTGCTGTGTTGACTGCCATGCTGTGTTGTTATTGGTTCTCATAAATCAGGGTGAGCAGAATTTTGAAACAAGTTACGTGGCCTACTTTTACTGTTCTGGGGGAAGTGTGTGTTAAAAGAGGAAACAAATGGTCCAAGTGCTACTTTCAGCTGGTCAGTGCAATTTCCAGTAGGAATCATCTCACTGCTAATTATGCTCATAGCTGTGCTAACACCTATGTTTCAGACTGGCATTTCAAAAACAACTTTAACCTTTGGGCTACTTAGTGTGCTGAATGATTGTGTTCTCAGAATTAATTATAATTTGCATGTTAATTAGGCTTTATTTTGAACGCTTCACTGCATAATACTAGTGTGGTGTAATCATGTGCACTAGTGTTTAGTTATTTCTTATTATTCTTAGTTATTATTGTTAAAAAAAGACTGTTGCCTGCAGGAATCATTAACATGTGCTTTGGTCTCTGTAGTCCTCGGGTAATGTCAGCAACTTGCAATTGGATGTGAGTCCTACCTTGGATCAAGATACATTGGCAGCTACGGTTGCCATAGCACATTATATTTGATGGGCCTTAAGAGCCAGGAATTCACCAACAATGCTTTTTAGAATTCATTACTTCCCACACCAGGATTATATCTCATAGTAAACCTAACCACCTAGTGAGAAAAATCAATCACAAATCTCAAACGGAATAGCCACATGCTGAGGTTTTTCACCCACTAAGATAAAGCAGGAAACTGGATGTTTTACTATTTGAAGCTTTAGGATTTTTATTTCTTTCTCATGTTAATACTTTCACCATATAGTAAGTATCACACATTCTCAGATGTAGGAACATCTAGTCTATTGCCTGAGCTATTAATTGAATCACCAAATGGGCAGTAAGTGAGTGTCTGTGTTAGCTGAGCAGAACTCAGTAGGTGGGTAAGAACGGATGTAGGAGGTAGATAGCCACCCTGTGGTCAGAATGTTACACAAGACACCATCTGCCAAATATTCAGTGGCAACCAGTCAACACTACCCTGAATTACTCCCTATTGATTTCTTTTTCCCCTCTTTCACTCCAGTGAGAAAGCGAGAAAAAACGGGGGTGTATAATGGGTGATTGAAAAAGAGTAGCGTCTGTGTTTTATGGATTGAATTTCTCGTTAGAATGGAAAATAACTGAGCACAAAATCCTGAAGCGCTTGGTGATGGACAGAGTGATTCATTGTGCAGAACGTTCTTGGTGTGTTTTTTAATGTTATTTTATAAAAATGTCAAATAAGGCTGGACTGGTTTAGATTTAATGATGCTTGTGGTATCATCTAATCATATTGCACTGATCTTTATGTGACTCATAAGAGGTAAGCCAAATAAAAGCTTGTCCTCCTATGTAAAAGATAAATTCCTCCATTGTACAACACTATTCAGAATCTTCAACTGATCTATTTTTAATAGTTTACCTGCTTCTGTTCCCCAGTCCTTGGCTCACCTACAGACTTGGTCACAAAGGATGTCACTGAGTCCAGCTTTGCTGTCTTCTGGACAGCAGCACCTGGCAATGTTCGCCATTACCGGGTCACCTGGAAATCCCTGTTCTCCGATGAGGCTGGGGAGAAAACAGTGCCTGGTGATGTCACCACCACTGTGCTTGAAGGTCTGACACCAGAGACACGCTACAAGGTTTCTGTCTTTGCTGCCTACGGCCTTGGAGAAGGAGAGCCACTGATGGGAGAGGAAACCACAGATGGTAAATTCATTCCCACCCGCATAATGCATCTAGCAGAGGAACAGCACATGCGCCCCCCCACTCCCACCCCACCCTACCCCCCCAGTTTCAGAGGGGGCCCCTCATTCTGAGCTTACCTCAGGACATGCAGAGGAATTATATTACATTATACTTAATGGCCAGAATAGAGAATGTGCAACTTTAAGTTCAATCCTTTTGCAGGCTGCAATATGTTTTGAGAACTTGGCGGTATATATGATTATGTATGAACTTTGGTGTAAGTGGGATAATGTATTGTGTTTGTGTTATTTCATTCACTCAATATATTTCAGGTTTTAAATCAATGTTGCTTAAAATTATACATAATATATTAAGTTAAAAAACCTGCTTTGAACGTATTGAATGTCAAACAACCTAAAGGCTTAATATCATAAAATCATTAAAATGTCAGATACTTTTATTATTTTTATTTCTTAAAGAACATATTCTTTATGTTCTGTTAAGGATTGATTTGTATCTGAATTAGGATTTTAAGGACATAAATTAACTAAGATAACTAAAATATCGCTTGCCTTTACAGAACTGTCCAACTAGTTCTTATGCACTATGGTGATATAGAACTGCAGTGGAATACAGGAAACAAAAGATTTAAGGTTTTTAAGAAACTTCAGACTGGTCTTTTAGTGTTCTGTGGAAAAAGTGAGCGTGACTTATGATTCCCTTCACAAGTTCAAGAATAACCTCATTGTTGCTGGCATGGCTGCTCCTTCTGAATTGCCACTGACATACCCACTTTTTTCATTCATCTGTGTTAACTTTTTGTTGTATAAATGTGTGAACCACTGATGTAATCTGTCATACCTGCTCTGTGTTACCAGTGGGATGTAGAGCTAAGAAAAGAAGTATTGATGGACAGCACCTATTTGGCTTTGCCTCACTTATCAGGCCAAAATGAGGAAATTACATGAGCCTTATTTTAAAGGAATGTAACTCATGATAACCACAGCCAAATGTTGGAATGGTGAAACGTGGTGCATGCCCACATGTTTATTGATGTTAGCAAATCTGCCAGGTGACATTATAGTCAAAGACACGACTGGCTACACTTTGGGGGTTCTGTGTTTCATGTCCATGGTCAGCCTGTTTCCCACTTTTATATCCAGGGTCTTTCCAACGAACATATTGTGTGTGTTTGGTCAGGCTATGCTCTTAGAAACTTGGAAGTTGTATTTTCCACCCATAAAACTCGCACTTTGGAAAAGCATTCAGTGTCTGAAAGTACTGTGAATCATTTAAGGCCCTGACAATTCATTCGGCACCAGAAACCTGGAGTCACTGTATGGAAAGAGAACATTGCTGGCAGACTGAAAATGCCCAGGTTTGGTTTGAATCACCAGTTTATGCATCTGTTCTCACTGGATGGTCTTTTCAGCTGGCTGGCATGCCTTTTGGGAGATGTGGGAGATTTTTTTTTTTTTACCAGAAATACGTTTTAGTTTTCTATGGAGTTTTTTCCTGTACCTGAAGATTAAATTTATCTTTGTTATATATGAAAATGCTTCTATATTCCTGCCTGAATATTAGGACTAAGCATTAGTAAGCTATAACATTGTTTTGGCCCAGATCATGACAGAATGTAATAATTATGCATTGCCTGTGATTTCTCCTACAGTCTCTGCTGCAGCCAGAGCCATAGCTGTAAGTGAGGAAACAGAGAAGAGCATGCGGGCAACTTGGCAGCCAGCCCCAGGCAGTGTTGTTAATTACAGGGTGATGTACAAGCCTCAGGATGGAACCCGGCAAATGGTCACTAAAACCTCAGGTGACACTACAACCGTTGTCCTGCGGCGCCTACAGTCCATTACCAACTATGAAATCATAGTGGTTCCAGTCTACAAACATGGAGATGGAAAAGCAAGACAAGGCTCAGGAACCACATGTAAGTTTGCCTAAAATATGCCTTTTCACCACTGGAGAAGTCAAAAAGCCATTTAAGGTTGCAGATATCAATGATTTATAAGACCTAACTGATATGAGGTTTTAGAGTATATAAATTATCTTTAGGTATATTTGACATAAATATTAATATATAACTCTTTTCATTCTGAACCATTTTAATGTATATTCAACTCACTTTGCATTCCATCATTGTTCCAGTGTCACCATTCAAAGCTCCAAGAAATTTACAAACGTCTGAGCCCACTAAGACCAGTTTCAGGGTGTCATGGGACCATGCACCTGGAGATGTAAAGGGTTATAAGGTTACTTTCCACCCTTCTGATGATGACATAGACTTGGGACAGCTTGTTGTTGGACCCTTTGACAACACAGTGGTTCTGGAAGAGCTAAGGTAAGTGCTGAAATCTTTCCACTGTTCCTTATATCCTGGTGTCAATCAAGTCACATTGTGGGGTCTATGAATCTTACTTTCATACTTTATTAGTAAAAGACTGTTTTGTTGGCTAGATTGAAGGTAAAGCTCCTTCTCCTACTCCTTTTCACTACAGAGCCGGCACCAAGTACACTGTAAGCGTGTTTGGTGTATTTGATGGTGGAGAGAGTATGCCCTTGGCTGGAGAAGAAAAGACCACTCTGTCTGATGAGCCTGCTACTCCTCTGGTTGATGCTTCAGGTAGTGTGACCTCCTGAGCCACTCATATTAAACAAGATTGCTGAGGCATGGAAGCATCAGAAAGCTAGATTTTAGAATCAGCAGAAATGTGGAATTCTTGCAGCATTTGCATGTGGGTATAAATATCACCATGGTAATGAAAATCAATGGTGTGATATATGCATTATGCAACATAATTTGTCTGAAAGTCTTTCTTTTAGGAAAACTGTCAGCATGTAGACAGACTAACTGTTTCACAAAAGACTTGAATTTAATGACTATTCCACACAGTGACTTTCAGGTGGTGTTTGGTTTAGGAGCGGATATGACACAACCTTGCCTGCTCTGTTTTCAGTCTAAACATGATCTAGTGTGTGTAAGAAGGAATCTTTGTGCACTTGAAGGTTCTGAGCTCAGATTGATGACCTGAGTGTGGAATGCTGCTCCTAATTGGGAGCAGATCCAGTAACTGAGCTCTTGCAAGATCTGGAGACAAAGATAAGACTGAGGCATATTCTTTGAAATCACATTTAGCTTGATATTTGATATTATGAATAGGTCATAGAGGTCATAATTAGATAATAATGAACATGTGTGAGGTGTGAAATGTACAAGGAATGTAAAAGTTAGAAGAAATTCATACTTTACATTATGCTTCCGAAGCAACTCTATATTCTATTATGACTTACATTCAGTTCTAGTCACACAAATATATTCATGGAAATTTATTAACAGATAGTAACCAATATCAGCCCAAAGGTATCAGCACAGGATTAAAAAAAAAAGAAGCAGGATAGTTTTGATATGCCCACTGGTGCTGTTGAACAGATTATGTGGCATTTAAATTATGTGCTGTCAGTAGGAGATAAAAGCAGGCCATGTGTTTGGACATGCGAAAATTCCTGAGCAACCTTAAAGCACTCAAGGGAGTCCATCAATACCTGGACTGCTCAAATGCCAACATCTCATTACTTAATTTAAAGAAATGGTCTGTCATCACTTTCAGATAATGACGTAATATATACCTTCAAATACATAACTTATAATTATCATCATGCATTTAGAAGAAAAAGCACCATAAATATTGTAGACCATATACTGTATGTACACGTTTAATGTGTCATGCACTCAGGATTATTTATACAGAAAGCGGCATGTATCTTTTGCGAACGGTGGGAACATCTGTTTTGTTTGATAGTCTTTAATTATTTTCTTTATTTACAGCAGAAAAACCTCCAACATTTAATACAGAAAATGTGATGTGTGCAACATCTGAAGAAAGCTGTTTAAACCTTTTGAAAACACTTTGAAATATTAGTCGTCCCTATCCCCCGGCTATGGCCTTTCTAAGAGATTATGAAAGAAAAAACTTGCATTGTAGTTTCAGTGTGAGTGGTTTTTTTTTTTTTGAGCTCTATGCAGCTGTGTTCCTCCTGAGCAGGGAAAGTTTCATGCCAGTGGAACAACATTCAGGTGTCTTTACAGAAGTGGAAATGAGGTGCGGATTGGGGAATGGAAAGTAACTCTTGAAGACCACAGAGGTTTTGCTGCTCATTATAGAGACTACACAATCCATTAATGTTATAATTATTGTTAGTTTTATGTGTTATTATAATGTATTGGATGCATTTCTAATGTACAGAAATGTTAATAAACAACTATTTATATTGCTGGTCTCGTCTCTTTTGGTGTCCGAAACCCTTTTTTTCTGTGTTTTTTCTCCTTCCTCATCATATTTAATCTTTCCTAAGCAGCTTCCGAATACACTTAGAATTATAGCAACATCAGCGCCTTTGTATATTCATATTCTAATTTTTCTATCCTGTGCCTGGTTAGATGTAATGTGCAAAACAACTGCCCAGGCTGATATTGTCCTGCTGGTTGATGGCTCCTGGAGTATAGGACGTCTGAATTTCAAGACGATCAGGGCATTCATTGGTCGCATGGTGGGCGTCTTTGACATTGGCCCAGACCGTGTCCAGATTGGTAAGGGTGTCTTTTGTCAAGCTGTAGATTTTACTCTGCAGCCAGAGGCTGGTATGCAAGATTGTGTTGATTTCTGTATTCAGGTTTGGCCCAGTATAGTGGAGATCCAAAGACTGAGTGGCATCTGAATGCACATAGAACTCGAGAATCACTACTGGAGGCTGTAGCCAACTTGCCTTACAAAGGAGGAAACACTATGACAGGTATTATTAAACTGGCATTATATTCCAAATTTTAATTTCATTTATTTGTTTACCAGAGCTAAGAGATTATAAAAACTGTGTATATGCTGAGGCCTAGCTATTGTTATTATGGCCAGTATTTTGCTTTTTCTCCAGGTCTTGCTTTGAATTACATCCTGCAGAACAATTTTAAAGCTAATGTGGGCATGCGCCCAAACTCTCGTAAAATCGGAGTCCTCGTCACTGACGGCAAATCACAGGACGACATTATTGCCAACTCTCAAAATTTGCGTGACAACGGCATTGAGCTCTATGCAATTGGTGAGAAAACCTCTGCCTTTAATATACAGCATTTTATATATATTTAGTACTTTCCTTAGGTTAAATAATTGAGTTCAATTCAGTTTTGTGTATCTACCAGCTTTAACAGAGGTTCAAGCAAGGTTTATAACCATTTGTTTCATCTGATTATTCCATTGGCTTGTGTATTAATTGGCTGCAAAAATGAAACTGATATCCTTGACTTGTTTTGGAGTGTAGGTGTGAAGAATGCTGATGAGAATGAGTTGCGCTCCATTGCCTCTGATCCTGATGAAATCCACATGTACAATGTGCTTGATTTCTCCTTCCTGTTGGACATTGTTGATGATCTGACAAAAAACCTGTGTTCAAGCGTCAAAGGCTCAGGTAACTTTAAGGACATTTTAATTTTGAGCTTTGTATATAAAATTAAGATTATTAATTAAGATTAAGATTAAAATACAAGATTATTTAGTGGCCCTTGTGGCTACATAGGTAGTTTTGTATGATGTAGATGAAGATGAAGAAATTGGGGAGAATTGTTGTTGATATTCACTCCAGCTGTAGAAATATTAGAGGAAATAGGGGGAATCTGGGCGATTGTAATACATCCAAATTTCTCATGAGGATTGTCATAGGCTCTTTCATGCTAGATATATGTGCCTTAAGCCTAATAGGATACTGAGATAATAACATACTTTATTTTAGTCTCTTTCAAAAATGAGTCAAATATGTTAGACAAGTAAGGAAAACATTTTTCTTATTGTATTTAAACTCAAAGTCTCAAAGATGTCATCATTACTGTTTTCAGGAGGTGGACCAGGGGCACCCACTGACCTTGTGACCTCTGATGTGACCTACCACTCATTCCGTACCACCTGGAATGGCCCTGAGGACTCTGTTGAAAAGTACCGTGTTGAGTATGCGCCAGTGTCTGGAGGACAGAATCTACAGGTAACATATTCATCTCCACAGAAAATTTAGATCTCAAAATAGTTGATGATTTTAGTATGAAGTTGTGTACATCTGTATTTCTCAGAAAAAAGAGTGTTTCAAAAACATCCTTTACCTCAGAATTGTTTGGATATTTACAGTTGGCATCAGTGCAAAGAGACAAGCTAAAGTATTTTGAATCACACCCTGACCCACTGACTCTCACTTGAATCACTGTGAATTGAATTCACGAAATATCAGCTTCAAATGAAGTGCAATGAAGCATGATCAAAGCCATTACTAAGAGTAGTACACAAGTTTACAAGGGAGAGCTGGGAATTCCCATATTGTTTTACATGTGGGGCTGTATTTCTACTTCTGCTGCCAGCTAAAACTCTTGTTTTAATAAAGTTTTCTTTAATACCTAAATTGATTTATGCTACTTAATCTCATTATACACAGTCATAAATGGCAATCCTGTTGTGTCCCCCTGTTGTAGTTGTTTGTGGATGGAAATGTGAACACAGTGGTGCTGGAAGGTCTCAATCCATTGACCGAATACTCAGTGAATGTTTATGCTGTGGTTGGAGAAGAGAGCAGTGAGCCCCTGAGCGGCACAGAAACCACATGTAAGGCCCAAGTTCAGTTCTACCACAAAAATGGCTTTTGAAAACAATTGAGCCAAAGCCTCAGTCAAATTTTTATAATACTAAAAATGGATCTATGACAATTTAAATTGCAATTTATTTAATATCTTGTGCTCTGGTGTTGACCCTTGTTGGCCTACTCTCTTAAAATGGAGTTATTGTTGAGGCTTTGGCTTAGATTCCTTATTTTTTCATAATTAAATGTGAACCACTGTTTGTTGCTATAGCAAATCTGCTGTTTTTCATTTAGATTTTATTGGTGCTACTTTTACCGTAGATTCATAGCTAAGACACAGTTTATTTTGATATTAAATATCTAGAAAATCTCAAAAGCACATAATCCAAATAATTTAGAATTTCTTTTTCAGTGAACTGATCACAATGTCAGAATGACATATTTGGACATATTTGGATGTAGACTATAAAACCTGTTTAGAAATTTGAATATACGACTTTCCATAAGGGTTTGCTAGAGCAACTGTTTATATCATTTAGAATAGTAAAATGTTATAAAACGCTGTGCAATGGAATGTGGATGTTGCTTTTAAGCTGGTTTTGTGTTATGCTTGATATTTTGAATTTAAGCCTAACCTAACCTTCATAATTCCCTTCACAGAGCAATGAATGTCAATATACACAGCATGATGCTGCATGGTACAGAAATGTGTCATTGTTTTTTCTTGCCTTAAGTGTTTGATTGCTGTTGTGTTTATATACCAGTGTTCTGCCTGTGCAGTAATGTTTGTCCTTCTTCATCATTCACTGGCCATCATTAAGTATGTAAAATCCACTGCCATTCGTCTGACATCCTCTTTGTCATCCATTCACTGTCATCCATGTAACCATCATGCAGTATATGTGCTTTGGTCCATCTGTGCCGTCTGCCAGCCTCAGGGTTTAGATAGACAGGGACAAAGGATATAAAGAAAAAGAGAAAAGATGTGTTCCCCTCTGTAGTGCCCCTAAATACTAAAAGGAGGTTGACCATCTACAAAGTGGGCTCCACCACCATGAACGTGAAATGGGAGAAAATTGAAGGAGCCACTGGCTACAAATTGCAATACTCAGCTATAAATGCCACTGAACCAACCACCAAGAAAGAGGTATGATCTGTGCTTCAGATAATCTACCCTACTACAGCACAACCGTCAAGACAGAGCTCTTGAATATGCACTTTCATCACATTAAAGGCTGTGGAAGCAGTACTCTTTACTTGCTGGTAATCCTTACTAAATCAGCATGTCAACAGAGCAGATATGTGTTTTCATCTAGATTGAACAAAGTAAACTTTATGGTTGAGGTAGAATCAAGTTTAATATTAGCATGTAGGACTTTATCTAATACAGATCTGGATGCTATGTCTAATTACATTTAAAAATCCAAGGCCCTACCCTCTTTCTTTATACACAGACCAACCCAAAGGTATCGACGGCTATATTATATCTATATAGACTTTTATGTTTTCCAGGTTTTAAATCAATTCACAAATTAATAATGCAGTATTTTAATCACAAGAATTAAATCTGATGTCCTTGGTTCGGAAGAACACTACACACATATTGTAATGTTATTGTCCAGGAATGCATTTTATTACACCAATTATTCTAACTGATTCTCCTGGATTAATTCCATAGCTACTTGGTATTAAAAATCACTGCTTTCACTGTTGATATGGTTAAATTTCACAGATGCGTGTGAAAGCCAAGATCCATGATGTCCAGCTGAAGAAGCTTCTCCCCAACACAGCGTACAGCATCACACTCCTCGCCATGAAAGGCGAAACAACCAGCTCTACTCTCAATGATCAAGGGGTGACCCGTAGGTGGCGCTAGAGCATGATAGCTCCAAGCTCCAAGGGATGCTTGGCATGGTTTTAAGATTCTTATTGCTTGTTTGTTTGTGTTTATCTTTTGTCAACTTGCAGTGCCACTGCCTCCACTCGGTGAGCTGACAATAACAGATGTAACTCACAGCAGCATGCTTCTGAACTGGGACGCTGCACATGGGCTTGTACGCAAATACATAATTACTTATAAACCTGAGGATGGTGAAAGTAAAGAGGTAAGCTTACCATCACCCTGACATTGATACCTGATCATGATGATAAGCATACAGAGATTCTTATTAAGGCAATTTCCACATGAATTATTGAGGCTCAATAACCCCAGAAGATTTTGGTGTGCAAGAATAAGGTGAATATAAAGTGTAAAATAGCAACAAAAGCAGCACAAAAACCTGGTGTTTGTCAATTGCATAGATTACATCATATTATACAAAGGTAGATTGACTGAGCACATGACCATGTTTGTTCAAAATGTTTTATATTAGACACAATTTGAGGAGGAACTGTAACAAATAATACCTAACAATTATAAAAGTGATGCAAGTCTACAAAAATAAATATCCCAATCTTAACTGACAAACAAATACAACCCTAGTTAACATTAGCTTTATTACAAAAGTGTATTATTTCACAAAACTATTAATTGTGTAAATAAACCCATTATTTGGTGCTAAGCTTTAGAGCTGGTTATAATAAAACATCAAGGCTAAAAGTGCCGTCATGTGACCGAGCGCAGAAGGAAGACACATTTTTTCAATTGCTGATGTACTGTTAAGATGATTATCTACACTTAAATTCTGGTATTAAGGAGCCTAGCTTTTACATTACCTAACACTTTGTGGCTGAAAATGTGTCATTGCACATACATTTGCAGCACCAGTGTGTCATCTGGAATTGTAGGCATTTGTTTATGCAGAACATCAGCCAGACTACCAAAAAAGGAGATGCTCACTGATGAATATGAGTCACTTAACTTATTGTCCCATCACATGTGTTATGTAACATAATGGAAGCAGCTGCTGAGAGCCTTGGCTTCTGGGGTTTAAGGCAGGGATATTGAGGGTCAAATGTCTGCCAGAAAATAGAGACAGCAGACGAGGATGGAAGTCTGTGGTTTTGTGATTGGCGCGTAGAAACCTTGTCACAGTCAAAACTACCCTGCTTTTTTCATTTTTTATTTTATTGCTGTACTTTTCTTTGTCATGCTGCCAGAGAAACACTCTATAACTTGAAGCATAAATCAGAGCATGGCTCTGCTTCTTAATACTGGAATGAAAAGATAAAGTAAACACCTTCTTTCAGGCTGACGTCCTGCAAAAAGCAGCAGAGTCTCTTACCTGATGGATGAAACACGGTTGGATTAAGAGCTCAGGATAAACTGTTTAGAAGGAAATGCGCCTTTCAAAGCAGACAGGATTCAGCTTTGGATTCATTTGATTACATTTTTCAAGGAAATGATTTGTCCTGATTTCTCAGCTATTCAGACTTCCATAAAGCCTTTTGTATGCATTTATGTGCAGATCCTTCTGAATTATTTAGACCCTATTTCTCATTCTAATGTGTGTAGATGATTATTATGACAGATTTTACACACCAATTTACTCTAGATAAATCGTCAGAACTTGATTTTCTTCCTTTAATTTGATATGAATAGAAATAGAAAAAAGAAGATCATGTTCAAGACACAGTCATGCTCTCATGTTCAAGATGATTATCATTAATTATCATTAATCTGATATAATACAGATTAAGAAACAATTAAGAATAAAGATGAGTTGCTTCTGTAGGATTTTCCTGTCTTAGGTTCATCTGAATGCTGAATGCCATGAGAGTATAGCACTGGATCTAACTGTTGAAATGTAGTGAGAGTAGTACAAAACATTAGATGTACCAGGCTATCATTAAGTGGGGCACCACAGTGACAGAACAAAGAACAGGATGACTATCCAAAATTGACAAAGTGAAAAAGAAAACTAATCAGGGAGGCTGTGGCAATATTAAGGTAGTTGCAGAAAAATGTGGATATTGGCTATGGTGGCTAAATCTAAGTATGCATAAATAATCCCAAACAATGTTTTATGTCTGATGAAACCAATGTAGAACTATTTGGGCATTAATCTAAAAGATTCACCAAAACAAAACCATTCCAACAGTGAAGCATGGTGGTGGCAGCATCTTCAGGGACTGTAGCCAAGATAGAGAGAATGAT
The DNA here is from genome assembly GCF_030014155.1 of Tachysurus vachellii. Taxonomy (NCBI): domain Eukaryota; kingdom Metazoa; phylum Chordata; class Actinopteri; order Siluriformes; family Bagridae; genus Tachysurus; species Tachysurus vachellii. The sequence continues at coordinate 14,686,332 of NC_083469.1, forward strand.
TGATAGCTCCATATATCTATTTTGGCAAAGAAAACCCTTCAGATATCTTTTAGACAGCTGAAGACGATGAAAAATGTTGCCTCCCAGCACAATAATGGCCCAAAGCACAAATCCAAGTCAACAAAGAAATGGCCTTTAGAAGATAAATGTTTGGGGATAGCCTAGTCAGATCCCACAGCTCAAACCTATCAAAAAACTGTGGTATGACTTGAAAAGTTTTCTTTTCTAATGTCTCCACTTCTTTTATCTTTGTGAATTTTGTTGGTGAAAATGTCACGATCAGCATCAGCAAAAAATCTAAATTTCACTTTTACATTAAAACCCTGCAGTTTTAACCAAGGCATATAAAACTTGTTTAATCCAACAGAAAATCAGTAAATTAAAAAAATCTTATTATCTTAAATTTTATCTTAAATCTCTTGATTTCAGCTTGAGGTGGATGGAGATGTGACAACACAGAGTTTGGATAATCTAAAATCTCAAACGGAATATGACGTGGCTGTCACTGCAGTTTATGACTCTGGAACTGGAAACCCGATGCTTAATCAGGCAACCACAGGTGAATGCCAATAATGTACCATATATTTTACCATATTATAGATTAATGCCCTGTTAAGTTTTTGATTAAATAGTGTAAATGTAAAAAATGAATGGAATCTTTTTTCCCCTTTGTTTACTTTAATATGAACCATTTTTAATGAACCATTGAACATAAGTAAGACAAAATGTAAGACAAAACAATGTACAGGTCATGGAATGGATAGGTCATTTGAGAAATTTGATAATGGCAGTTACTAGAGAAACACTGTAAACAAATAATATTTTAGCATAGACTAAATTAATAGCAAATAAGCTTAAAAACAATACACATTATGATTCTAAAAAAAATATCAAATATTTGTGTCAGTAATGGAGTTGAAGTAAAAGTAAAAAAAATATCAATAGTGTGTACTATATATGTATTGTGAAAGTATAAAACCTATAGCTTGAACATATCCAGAAATCTTAAACTTATTAATTAGTAGTAACAACAATATTTGCATTTGGTGCTAATGACTATGGTCAACAATATCAAAGTGATTAAATTAGCCTGTATAGAAGCCTTTATTTCTCTTCCTGTATGTGATCTGATTTTTTTCTTTGTCCTCAACTTTGTAGATGTTGTACCATCACCAAAGAATCTGAGGTTCTCTGAAGTGACGCTAACTAGTTTTAGGGCTCATTGGGAGCATGGAGCCCCTGATGTAGCCCTCTACCGCATCGGGTGGACAAAGTCAGGAGAGAACAACTACGCATATGTATGGACTTCAGATGAGAGAAACTGAAGAATTGACATTGTGTATGTTGTTAAACATATGACAAGTCACATTTTAAATGTATTGCCCTTCTTTAGGATATCTTGAATGCTGAGGAGACCAGTCATCTCTTGGAGAACCTAGAATCAGACACACTGTATGATGTTTCAGTTACTGCAATCTACCCTGATGAATCAGAGAGTGAGGACCTCATTGGAAGACAGCGCACATGTAAGAATCTTTTTTTTCTTTTTCTTTTTTGCTGAAAGAAATGGACCTTTGAATAGAAATGGAATCACAGAAACATGTATAGCATTATTTTAATTCAAGAAATATTAAATAATGTCATTAAATTTATTTTCCATTTTTTTTCTATTCAAAATGTAAATTTTTTATTTCCCATTCTCCGCTTCTCTCCACTTCCGATAGCATTCAGGATTATTACACCTGGTAAGTATTTTGATCTTGCATACAAAACATAAGCAAGACTGTGATTATCATGACATGCCAAAACAAATCTTACACTTTGCTTCCACAGCTCCCAGCGGTCCCCCTCAGAATCTGCAGGTATTTAACGCCACCACTACCTCCCTCACGGTGAAATGGGATCATGCCCCTGGCAAAGTCCAGAACTACAGGATCACATATTTGCCTACTGCGGGAGGCAGGCCACAGTCGGTAAATCATCTTTTATATCATCTGAATATTTTATTTTACAACCATTTATGGGGCATGAGAGCGTGCATAATAGTATGATTAACATTAACTAAATGACATTTGTAAAATCAAACATAGACTTAAAAATAATTTAGTGTACAATACATAGAAAAAGATATAGATATAGATGCATAGAAAAGATATAGTGCCTTTAAATCAAAATGATCTATATGTATATGGCTTTTCTCATGGCTGATTATCTGAAACACTGTCCAGAATCTGTCAACAACATTTTATCAGCTGTTAAGGGTTTAAAGCTTTGGGTGGATTGCAGTTGCCTCACATAGTTTAAAACTGCGGTAGGTAACATTCACAGTGGACAGATTTGAAGAATTCAAGTGGTTTGATAACAAAGAAGCAGACGCCAAGTGACTATATTGACCCAGTCTTTAGTTTTGTGAGCAGCTGGTTTTAAATGCAGTAGATGATCATGTGTATGTGTGGGCAGCTGTGAGAATTCCTGAGCTGTCCAAAATGCAGAGGGGTTGTCGATAAGGGGATAAGGAAAGGTACCATCCTCTTTCCAAAATTACCTTATCAGAGGCTGCTGGATTTTGTGAAACCTTTCTTACTGTTTGTCTCAGGTCCAAAAAAAGAGCACTGGCAAACAATCGGTTTTTTATAGATACTTTAAATGTTAAAAAAATATTTTTAGTTTCCTTTAGTGCAGCCTTTTATGCACAGGATACAGCTACCATTACTTATGGACAGAGGCCACCATCTCAAACCTCTAGCCCCATCTGGGTCAAGCTGACTCTCCCAAGGTTGCTTAAATATATCTAAACACCCTGAATAAATAAACTAAATAAAATCATCCGACTGAAAAGGACATTCTAATACATCTCTTAAACAAATGGATGGTTATCCGAGAAGCTGTTTTTTCAGGTGTCTGTCTTGGTTTCCCCTACAGACTCAGATTGGTGGGAAGAAGAACACAATTAATCTGCAGAAGTTGACTCCTGACACTCCATACTCGATCACTGTGACAGCTATGTATCCATCCAAAGAGGAGAAAGACATATTTGGTGAAGGAAAGACACGTAAGTAACCTGCATTGTCTTAATGGACAATATTAATTACTATATTTCTGCGTTCAGTAGTAAATGGTAATGTATAAACTTGTAATAATATAACAGGAAAACTATTTGAATCTTGCTTTTACTAGTGGCCCTTGGAGGAGTGCGACATCTTCAAGTCGTTGATCCCACCACTAGCTCTCTGAATGTTTTGTGGGAACCGGCTGAGGGTATTGTGCGCCAATACAGAATCTTCTATAATGCTGTGCCAGGGGGACCAGAGGACATGGTATATACTTACAGGGTCTCTTTTATTGCATATTTAAAGTCTAACTCTTCTGTCATTCCATCTTCTCAGTTTTACAATCATGCCATTTCCGAACCTTTTGATGTTCTTTTTTTTTCTTTTGTTTTTCTCAGGTCCAAGTCTCTGGAACCACTTTTAGCACTGTCTTGAAGAATTTACAATCGGACACTGTGTACGCTGTCACTGTAGTTCCAGTATATGCAGCTGGTGAGGGCAAACGCCTGACTGAAAATGGAAAGACATGTGAGTATCTAAAGCTCTTCCAGCTTTACTTTCTTAGAAACAGAATAATTTAGCATGTTAGGCTTTCTTTATTCCAACATGATTGTTCTGGTGAGGTAACCTCCAAAGTGAAACTGCTTCACCAAATTCTGATCACTGCTAAAGAAATTTCATTGGTTGGCCGTCTGTTGTATGAGTCTCAGGGTGGGTTGTAATGAATCCCAGTTTATGGACTGTAATAACTTGTAGTGACTGTGCAGGCCTTCAGACAATCCATGAGTAATCTCCTTCCCTAAATGGAAATCCCAGGGAGATGCAAGCACAAAAAATGCTGCTGTCTACCACCTGAAGGATGGCTCTCATGCTTTTAATGTTCCCTGCTCTTATTCACTTATTAATTTATGTTGGGCTTTTGTTTAAGTGCTTGTTCTCAGTCTTTGTGTACCATGAACAGTGTTGTTGTAGTTACAATTTCAGTAGCATGGAATTATTTATTTAGTGCAAAGAATTTACTTGTGTAGTCTTTTATAAAAGTCTCATCAGTTAAACCATTCAACACAGAAATGAAACCTGAGATATCCAAATGCTTTTGTGCTAATGAGTATTATTCATCATTTCACAACAAAAGGGAATTGTGTGATTGTGTTTATTTTTCTTACTAATTATTTTGCTGTTTCTAAATGCACCACTGTTACTGCCAGGCTTCAGCACAGTTTTCTTTAATGTGGTAGAACTGAATAACACAAATGGTGCTGGCATCTGGTTTAAGTTACACATTAGCAAATGTGTTCATATCACTTTTAAATGGTATGGTTTCAATTTTTGGACTTTTTTGTTCAAATACCTTCAAGCATTTTTGCTTTGCTATACTGTTTCACTGAGGCAATGCTTTAGTGGCATTTATTGATATTATTTTTAATAATGACAGCTGAAACTAGGTTTCCTAAAAACTAAATTCCTTATATATGTTTTCCACAGTGGAACGCTCACCTGCCAGGAATATCAAGGTTTTCAACCCCACTACAAACACACTGAATGTGCGCTGGGAGCCTGCTTCAGGTGATGTCCAGCAGTACAAGGTAGTCTACGCTCCTCTGACAGGAACACGTCCCTCTCAGTCGGTGAGTCAGGATATATATACTACATATGTGATTTTACAGTACAAATGTAGAAATCTCTCTTTGCATGTTATCTCATTTAAAACAGCTCTGTAGGCCATGATTTTACATTTTCACATGACCATAAGTAAGATAGAAGGAAATCTAAAATATCCTTAGAGAGATCATTTGAGAACACACAAATATGAACTAAAAAATGTATTTATTTAGGGGAATAAAATACATTATGAAAATGCATGCATCTCTTACCTGAGAGATCATAGAGTATTATTATAAAAATAACTTTTGTTCCACTTTTTTCAACCATTGCATAATATTTGACAAAACTTGACACATTAAGCTTTCAGAATATTTGCACATTTCTCATTCTTGCATTTATTTCACAATTAAATGTAAAAAAATTACCCCTATTATCATTTTAACTAAAACATAGACAACTTCAGGTCCTGTGTTAAAAAAAAAAAAAAAATAAGATTAATAAATGTCAATGAGACATTGTTTTAGTGAATGGTTGCCAGATTAAACAGAGGCATGAGAGCTTCTATTTTGTGTGTAATTCAACAGACTGAGGGAAACCAAATGAATCCCTTTCATTGAAGGGGAGACCATTGATCCTGAGTTATTACACACTGGATCTCAGCTACACTGCCAGAGAGAATAGTTTGGCTGATTTCTGGAGCTTAATTTCCCCTCAGCAATCACTCATGATTATATTGTGTTGTATAATGTATCCAACTGACATACTAGTGTAAAATCTTTACTAAAGTAAAGATACCATTCTGGAAGATGAATTGAGTAATACCTAACCTATCAGGAAACTACTCATTTAGCAGTTTAAAGTGGATGATCCTGTGCATAAGTATCACATTTATTTATAATTTACACAAACCTCCCATATTCTTTTACATATGTTTTTTTAGTTGTATTTATAATTGCCATCATTTAATTACATTTAAAATGGTATCATACAAGATAACTAAAGATTACCTGCTTAAAATGAGTCAAATATTTTTCTGATCTATTGTACATTATTTACATCATTACATCATTATGTGTGCCATTATTTCAAAAGAGTTGCAACAGTTAACAGCTTATCAGCTTAGCCAAATAGATGCTGAGGAAACTGTTTCTTTTTTTGTATTTCCTATCTCAGATGACGTTTTCCACTTGATGTTTTGTCTGATGATATAAGATTAATTCAAGTCCCTAGTCATTGAGCAAGATATTTTATAAAGTATGAAAATGTGTTCATAAATGAACATGATTAGACTATATTAGTCTAAAATATAGACTATTAGAAAATTAGACTATATAGTAGATGTTTTTTTTAAATGTTGGCAAAAATTAAATACTTTGTCTAGAGAAATGCATATCACCAGTGATAAATACAGTAGTAAGAGTAACATAACTTTTATACCACAAGTTGTTTGGAATTACTCCGGATTTCCAGCATATGGCCATTTAAGATCTCTCTGGAGCATTCCAGTAGAAACCACATCTTACAAATGTAAAGGTTCCAGCTGGATGGGAAATTTAAATTGGTTTCAATTGGTACCTGGTGTTGTTCCTAACTGGCTTCATGTGGAAATTGTGAAAGTTCAACAGAAAACATCTGAAATGAACATGAAACTGTTTTGAAATTGTAAAGGCAAGTTGTTTTACTCTAATATAGCATATTGGATTTTACTTCGGAGTTACAGTTCTGCTTTTGCTTACAGGTTTAAAACAACTACTGTATGCCAGATTGAAAAGACCACATCTTATGTGCATATAGTGTGTGTTTACAGTGTGCACAGGATGTTTTACAATTGAGTTTGGGCAGGGAAATTACCTCCAATCAGGGCTATCTGCAAGTGGCCGTGAAGCTGTGTGCATATGAAAATGATGGCTTTGTTTGAAACTGCTGTTGCTTACTATGAAACTCCAATATGGCTTATGTTAAATGTTTTGCCTCTTTAACCACACTGCCCATGTTATTAACATAGTAAAGCCATACTTTTTCACTTTGCAGTGGTTACATAAGAGAAAACATATTAGGTGGCAGACGGATATTATTAAGAAAAATCAGCTATTTAAGTCAAAACTTTCAGCCATCCAAGCACCCATTTAACGGTTAGTCAACACAAACAGATTTTATTACAATAGTCTTAAATGAACACTGCTATTCTGCTGTTGAATGGGTTTTGGGGTAATTAACAACACACTGAGCTAGGCTAGTACCATGTTAATAAAAAGTAAGGCAAACTTTGTTTGAGATCTAATGGAGAGGGTAAATGTTGGTGTCATATTCAAGATATATTCTATGCAACAGATACATGTTGCCATCAGTTTGGCCATTTTTTGGGTTAAACTGCTGTGATACTATTGTAATAGTTTGTGTTTGTTTTTAGCATATACATTTATATAGTTGCAGGTAGAGTTGCTGCTCTTCCACCCGTGTTAAGCCAAAGTGTTTTTCTGTCTTGTAGGTCCTTATTCCAGGGAATACCCATGCTGCCTTGTTGGAGCAGCTATTGCCAGACACTGAGTACTCAGTTGCTGTAGTTGCACTCTATGCTGATGGAGAGGGCTCTGCAGTGGAAGACAATGGCAAAACATGTTAGTCCTTGTCTTGATCTGCTTATTCCTTGACCTTATCAATGCCTACACACTAAGTCTATCCAATAAGCACAGTTTGATGAATTATAAATGTATTATACTTGTTATAGTGCCACGAAGTGCTCCCAGGAACATGCGTGTCTATGACCCCACCACAAGCACTCTGAGTGTTAGCTGGGAGCATGCAGTAGGACCAGTGCAGCAGTATCGCATCAGCTATGCACCAACCACTGGGGACCCCATCGAGGAGTTTGTAAGTCAGAATAAGTCTGTAACAAGTGGGCACACTTCCTTTTTTCCCTAAGATAACATTTCTGTATGTTAATTTATTTACAGACAACTGTTCCTGGCAACAGAAACAATGTCATATTGCAGAGCCTTCAGCCAAACACACCTTATACTATCAATGTGATGGCTCTATACCAGGATGGTCCTGGAGGAGATCTTTCTGGAGATGGACACACTTGTAATAACTTGGAAACATACATGAACCCACACATGCACACAAACTCATTAAGACATGCATTTATGCCAAAACATTAAGTAAACAAATATATCCAATATGCTTTGAAAAATAAATACAAGATCTCATAGGTTTCAGTAGGGATAAACACCGTAAATCATTAACCACAGACTGAAATACAGAAAAAAATAAAATACCAATGTTTACAACAGCTGTCTGCCAGATACAGTTTGGTTTTTCAGTCTTGTTCTTTTATGTTTTACCCATAGTGGGACTTTTGGAGCCACGTAACCTGCGTGTGTCAGATGAATGGTACACTCGTTTCCGTGTTTCATGGGACCCGGCACCTGCCAAGGTTAACGGCTATAAGATCACCTACACTCCAGAGGGTGTGTACATTCTGTGTCCACTTTTCCTGTCAGTGATCATATTTTCCTGTTAATAACAAACTAAAGAATGTTTCTGTTTTTGTAAATTAAAGGTACTGATAGGACCCAGGAGATGTTTGTTGGAGATGTGACCACACAAATCCTTCACAACCTTGAGCCTGGCACTACTTATGATGTGAAGGTCTTTGCACAGTACGATGCTGGCATGAGCGGCCCTCTTGTTGGCCAGGGCACGACCTGTATGTATACTTTATAGTACATAAATATGACTTTAAAATAAAAAACAATTGCATTATTCCTACTTACTGGCTTTCATGTATCTTTCCCTTCCAGTGTACATGAATGTCACTGATCTTACAACATACAATGTGGGTTATGACTCTTTTTGCCTAAGATGGTCTCCACATCGAGCTGCTACTTCTTACAGATTAAAAATCAACCCCTTTGACTGTGAGTTCTACATATTAGAAATGTGTCAAAGCTTTACATTTTTTATTTGTTTGTTTTCCACTTGAAATATTTTAGTATTTAACTCTCATTTGCTTTTCTCCCCTCAGCCTCTAACCGTGGGGCTCAGGAGGTCACCATTACAGCTGCGCAGAATCAATACTGTTTTGATGGCCTGAGCCCAGACGCATTGTACAACGCCACCGTATACACTCAGACACCCAATCTGGAGGGACCTGGAGTCAGTACTAAAGAGCGCACTCGTAAGTAGGTTTGAGTAGACATTTAACCATGTTCATGTATAGTATATCTATTAACCATTGTTTTTTTTTAGTTGTGAAGCCCACTGTAGCCCCTACACTGCCACCAACACCTCCTCCACCTCCTACTATCCCTGCTCCCCAGGATGGTAAGAATTATATCCTTTTTGAATGTTGATTTTCTTGATGAGCTTAATGGCTTTTTTTTTTCTTTTCATAACACACTGCATATTTTTACACAATTCAGTGTGCAAAGGAGCTAAAGCTGACCTGGTGTTCCTCATTGATGGCTCTTGGAGTATTGGAGATGAGAGCTTTAGTAAAGTGCTCCAGTTTGTGTTCAGCATGATTGGAGCATTTGATGTCATCAGTCATGAAGGCATGCAGGTAACCAAGCTGACAGCAACTTCAGTATTTACAGTGTGTGCATAGAACTCTTTAATGAAGACTTGGTTCTGTCCAAGCGGTGGAAAAGTGACATTTTCTCTCCGAAAACAGGTGTCCTTTGTGCAGTACAGTGATGATGCCAAGACAGAATTTAAGTTGAACACGTACCATGACAAGGGAATGGCTCTGTCTGCAGTGCAGATGGTCAACTACAGAGGAGGAAACACCAAAACAGGTTACTGTCTGTGCTAACTGTAAATACACAAAATAACATTTATGTATTCAGCAGATTCTTTTATTAAAACAACTTACATTTTAGAGTGGACACAGTCTAAGTGTAGAGTTAAGGTTTTACTCAAGGGCCCAAGGACTTTTTGGTTTCAGGGATTTGAACCTGCAATGTTCCAATAGAAAGATCAAACAAAGGTGTAGTAAGTCCAGTAAACATGTCTTTGTAAGAAATTGAAATATATAAATGTTATATTGCACAAAGGAGCATTTTTTGAAGAACAACCTACTTACTAAAGGACAGTTTTGTTGTGTAATTTTTCCTTTAAGTTGTTCTGAAAGTTAAACTTATGTATTTGATAATTGTCTGGCACTGTTTGGTTTAGGGTTCAGCCAGATATTTTCATTTGGCAGAACACTCCATCAAGAAAAGAATGTTAAGGGTTCCCATACAGTTTTTCTCATTTATTTTTTATACTCTTCACATACCTATGCGGTTGTTTTTTAGTGCTATGAATTATGACAGTGTTTATACTGTAGGAGCACTGTGCTGTGTTTGTTTCAGGCGCTGCTCTGAAGCATGTGGTAGAGAAAGTCTTCACCTCAGATAGTGGTATGAGGAGGAATGTTCCAAAGGTTCTGGTGGTTGTGACTGATGGCCGCTCTCAGGACGATGTGAAGAAGAGCGCCGCCAAACTTCAACAATCCGGTAAGTGTGCAGATGTGTTACCAACACTGTACAACCTGCCAGTAGGAGTATATTTTTAGAGCGGTGTAAGGAAGCTTTAAGTAAAAGCGATTCTGAAGGTAATGGTTTCTCCCTGTAGGATTCAGCGTGTTTGTCGTGGGCGTCGCAGATGTGGACATGACAGAACTGAGGAATATCGGAAGCAAGCCGAGCGAGAGACATGTATTTGTGGTCGATGATTATGATGCATTCGCAAAGATACAAGACAACCTCATTACATTCATTTGTGAAACAGCAACATCAAGTATGACACTCTTTTTTTTTTTTTTAGATGTATTTGTTTTCATCTATTTTCTCATTAGAATGACCTGACAAAGGTGTTTGGGTATTTTCTCTTCTTATAGCATGTCCTTTGATTTACCTGGATGGATTCACATCACCAGGTACAACTTTGTCATTATCTTTAAATTAATAATTATGAAGAATTGTATACTGTTCTTGATCTCCAAGGCACTGTACATTTAGTGTTTTATTATTTGTTAAACATGCTTTCTTTCAGGCTTTAGGATGCTTGAGGCCTTCAACATCACTGACCGAACCTTTGCTGCCATGAATGGCGTGTCAATGGAACCAGGCACTTTCAACAGTTTCATGTCCTACCGTATTCATAAGGATGCATTCATCTCCCAACCCACAAAGTATGAGCTCTGTGTACTTTGTGCACTTGCTTCTCTTGTATAGCCGTAATGGTTCCCAAGTGATCATTATAATTTAACAATCTTTGAATGTTTTTGCCATTTATGGTTTCTTTGGTACATTTTTTCAAAATGCCAAGCAGTTTTTGTAGTCTCTTGTGTAGCCTAAGATGGAGAAAATAAATACTATATGTATATGAAATCTTCACAAATTCAATCATACTAAATATATCATGAGTGCAATCTAGAAACCCAGAGGTTAGGAAGTAAATTTTCCTTGGTGTATTAAAAAGCTTTAGGCATGTGCAAAGCTGCTCCAGGTTCCTGGTCAAAGCCTTGATACAATAAATGCCCATAATAATTGGTGAGGTAGACAACTGTGCAAATTTAGAGGATAATTGGGAAAATACGTTCAGTATGTTGCCTGTTGTTTAAGGATAGAATCCTTTTTCCCCCTTCTTGGTCGGAAGATAGTATGGAACATGTTTTCTATTTCCACACTCAGATTTGAGTCAGATTCACTAGCGGACGAGACGGGACTTTAAATAACCTCCAGTTTTCTGTTAATTTTTTTTTTATCATCAGCTGAAATTAAAATTATAATATGCTCACAGGTTTAACGGTTACAATTTGAAGCATTATGAAGCTTTTTGTTTTATGTTTTCTTGGTTTTGTCATTCATCATTTTCTTTTTTTGCCTTTCAAGGGAACTCCATCCAGATGGACTGCCTCCGTCATACACACTTATACTTCTCTTCCGCTTGCTCCCTGATACCTCCAAGGATGCATTTGACTTGTGGCAGATTTCAGATAGCAGTAACAACCCTGAAGTTGGCCTTACTCTTAACCGTAAATGCCACTTTCTTTATTCATTTTTTTTTAAGCATCCCTACACAAGAACGTTGATTTTGAAGAGCAGTAATTGTTTACACCTTTATAGAGAAGTTTCAGATTTATAGTTTATAGTTGGATTGATTCCTCAGTAATAAGATGGCTTTTTGAGCTGAGTTCTTGAACATTTCAATGTTAGTCTGGCAAGCTTGCAAAGTGAGTCTTCGATAAATCTTTTGAATTGTGCCTGTCTGGGCATTTAGAACAAGACTATCTCTGCAAGCTTTTTCTTTTCTGTTTTCAGCTTCAAGCAGAGTTATCACATTCTACAACAAGGATACCAGAGGCGAGCTCCAGAAAGTTACCTTTGATAATGAAAAAGTTAAGAGGATCTTTCACGGAAGCTTTCACAAGGTAGGAGATATAAGATATAAGATTGTGATATAAGATTGTTTGGTAGTGGTAAGGGAGCAGTCAGAACAGCATTATGTGAGCATTAATAAATTGAAGGATACCATAATTTGAGAATGTAGTAAATACTGTGTTGTTATGTATTCCATACAGTGTAATGTGTGGAAAAATAGCATTATTCACAATTTTAGTGATCAATAAAATTTTATGTAATTCTGCTTCAACCTTACACAGTGTTGTAATGTTGTATACTTATATACTTACTAAGCACTTTATTGGGTACATTA